>NW_027182935.1:37500-40000 GCF_041146395.1 Eulemur rufifrons
TTAAAGCTAACCCTAAACCTTACCCTCACGACTGGACCTAACCCTAACACTAACCTAACACCGAACCCTAACCAGAACCCCTAAAGCTAACCCTGAACCCTATCCCTAACCCTAGCAGTAAACTTTAACCCTAAACCTAAGCCCAACCCGTAACCCTAATCCTATCCTTTTACCCTAAAACTAACCCCTAAACCTAACCCCTATACCTCACCCTAACTCTAACCCCAATCCTAATTCTAACCATACCCCTTCATAAAACACTAACTCCTAACCGCTAACCCTAACACTAACCAAAAACCCTAATCACTAATCCCTAACCCTAACGCTTAACCTTTACCCTAACCGTTAACCCTCACCCTAAATCTTAACACTGACCCTAACCTTAACCTTTAACTCTAAGCCTAACCCTTAACCCTACAGGAAGGAAGACCCTTAATGCTAATGGGATCCCTTATCCCTAACCCTAACACTACAGCTAAAAATAACCCTAACCTTTCATCCTTAAACCTAACCCCTAACACTTACTTTAACCCCAAACCCTAACCCTAATCCTAAGCATTAAACCTAACCCGATCTCTTAACACTAACGCTAGCCCTTACCCTAACGCCTAGATCTAACCCTAAATCTAACCTACCGCCTAATCCTAACCTTAAGCCCTAATGCTAACTCTAACCCAGAACCCTAAACATACCCGTAACCCTTAACACTAACCCTATCCGTGAACCTTAACCCTGACCCTAACCAGTACGCGCACCCAAGCATTTAACCCTGACCCTTCCCCTAATCCTTAATGCTAACCCTAACACTAAACCCTAACCCTAAGCCCAACACTTAACCCTAATCCTATCCCTTAACCCTAACCCTAATGCTAACCCCTAAACGTAACCCTCACCGTGACCAGTAAACCTAACCCTAACCTCTAACACAAACCATAGCACATAACTCTAACCCTAAAACTAACCCTAACCCTAACCCTAACCCTAAACCCTAACTCTTAACCTTAACCCTAAGCGTTAACTCTCACGCTAACCTTTAATCCTAACCCTAATCATAATCCTCAACCCTAAACCTAACACTTAACCCTAACCCTGTACCTAACCCTAACCCCTCATCTTAACCCTAACCGTAAACCTCAACCCGAAACCAAAGTGTAACCATTAAAATTAAGAGTAACCTTTAACCCTAACCCTAATCCCTAACCCTAAGCCCTCACCCTAACACTAAACTTCATCCTTAACCCTAACCATAAACCTAACCCTAAATCTAATTCTCAGACTTCTTGCTTTCTTAGAGTTTAGAAAGCCTGCAATCCTCCCATGCCATGCGTGAAAGGAGGCTCTACCACTGTGTCCTGCATGAAAGCCACGGGCCCATACCCAGAGTATGATAGAGTAGTTCCTGGGTACAAGCCCAGCCCCCTAAACTCCCCCCACCCGCCTAATGCAGACAGGGCCCCTGTGCTAAGCATAAGCAATACCTTTAACAGATAACCCTAACCCTGAACATAACACCCAACCCTGTTCCTATTTCTCCCCTTAACACGTAAACCTCACCGTGCGCCTAACTTTAACCTCTTATCCTAACGTTAATGCATAACCCATTTCCTGAGAACAACCCCTATCCCATAATTCTAACCCTATCTCCTAGTCATCACTGTGACACCTAATCCCTAACCCTAATTCTAAACCGCTAACCCTAACCGTAACCCTACCTACAACCCTAACACTGACTGTAACCCTTACTTCTAACCCCAACGCTATGCCTAACAAAAACCCTAACCCTTGACCCTAACCCTTCACCCTAACCCCTAAACCTTACCCTAACCCTTAACCCTAATCCTAATCCTAACCATTAGAACTAACCCTAGCTCTTAAAGCTAACCCTAAAACTTACCCTCACGACTAGACCTAACCCTGACACTAACCTAACACATAACCCTAACCAGAACCCCTAAAGCTAACCCTGAACCCTATCCCTAACCCTAGCAGTAAACTTTAACCCTAAACCTAAGCCCAACCCGTAACCATAATCCAATCCTTTTACCCTAAAACTAACCCTTAAACCTAACCCCTATACCTCACCCTAACTCTAACCCCAATCCTAATTCTAACCATACCCCTTCATAAAACACTAACTCCTAACCTCTAACCCTAACACTAACCAAAAACCCTAATCACTAATCCCTAAACCTAACGCTTAACCTTTACCCTAACCGTTAACCCTCACCCTAAATCTTAACACTGACCGTAACCTTAACCTTCAACTCTAAGCCTTACCCTTAACCCTACATTAAGGAAGACCCTTAATGCTAATGGGATCCCTTATCCCTAACCCTAACACTACAGCTAAAAATAACCCTAACCTTGGATCCTTAAACCTAACCCCTAACACTTACTTTAACCCAAACCCTAACCCTAATCCTAAGCATTAAACCTAACCCTATCTCTTAACCCTAACGCTAGCCCTTACCCTAATGCCTAGATCTAACCCTAAATCTAA
>NW_027182935.1:45000-50000 GCF_041146395.1 Eulemur rufifrons
CCAACCCGTAACCCTAATCCTATCCTTTTATCCTAAAACTAACCCCTAAACCTAACCCCTATAGCTCACCCTAACTCTAACCCCAATCCTAATTCTAACCATACCCCTTCATAAAACACTAACTCCTAACCGCTAACCCTAACACTAACCAAAAACCCTAATCACTAATCCCTAACCCTAACGCTTAACCTTTACCCTAACCGTTAACCCTCACCCTAAATCTTAACACTGACCCTAACCTTAACCTTTAACTCTAAGCCTAACCCTTAACCCTACAGCAAGGAAGACCCTTAATGCTAATGGGATCCCTTATCCCTAACCCTAACACTACAGCTAAAAATAACCCTAACCTTGGATCCTTAAACCTAACCCCTAACACTTACTTTAACCCCAAACCCTAACCCTAATCATAAGCATTAAACCTAACCCTATCTCTTAACCCTAACGCTAACCCTTACCCTAACGCCTAGATCTAACCCTAAATAGAACCTACCGCCTAATCCTAACCTTAAGCCCTAATGCTAACTCTAACCCTGAACCCTAAACCTACCCGTACCCTTAACACTAACCCTATCCGTGAACCTTAACCCTGACCCTAACCATTACCCGCACCCAAGCATTTAACCCTGACCCTAACCCTAATCCTTAATGCTAACCCTAACACTAAACCCTAACCCTAAGCCCAACACTTATCCCTAATCCTATCCCTTAACCCTAAACCTAACCCTAATGCTACCCCCTAAACGTAACCCTAACCGTGACCAGTAAACCTAATCCTAACCTCTAACACAAACCATAGCACATAACTCTAACCCTAAAACTAACCCTAACCCTAAAACCTAATCTTAACCTTAACCCTAAGCGTTAACTCTCACGCTAACCTTTAATCCTAACTCTAATCCTACTCTTCAACACTAAACCTAACACTTAACCCTAACCCTGTACCAAAACCTAACCCCTCATCTTAACCCTAACCGTAAACCTCAACCCTAAACCAAACTGTAACCGTTAAACCTAAGAGTAACCTTTAACCCTTACCCTAATCCCTAACCCTAAGCCCTCACCCTAACACTAAACTTCATCCTTAACCCTAACCATAATCCAACCCTAAATCTCATTCTCACACTTCCTACTTTCTTAGAGTTTAAAAAGCCTGCCATCCTCCCATGCTTGGGTGAAAGGAGGCTCTACCACTGTGTCCTGCATGAAACCCACGGGCCCATACCCAGAGTATGATAGAGTGGGTTCCCGGGTACAATCCCAGCCCCCTAAACTCCCCCCGCCCGACTAATGCAGACAGGGCCCGTGCGCTAAGCATAAACAATACCTTTAACAGATAACCCTAACCCTGAACATAACATCCAACCCTGTTCCTATTTCTCCCCTTAACACTTAAATATCCCCGTGCGCCTAACTTTAACCTCTTATCCTAACGTTAATGCATAACCCATTTCCTGAGAACAACCCCTATCCCATAATTCTAACCTTTTCTCCTAGTCATCACTGTGACACCTAATCCCTAACCCTAATTCTAAACCGCTAACCCTAACCGTAACCCTACCTACAACCCTAACACTGACAGTAACCCTTACTTCTAACCCCAAAGCTATGCCTAACAAAATCCCTAACCCTTGACCCTAACCCTTCACCCTAACCCCTAAGCCTTACCCTAACCCTTAACCCTAATCCTAATCCTAAACATTAAACCTAACCCTAGCTCTTAAAGCTAACCCTAAACCTTACCCTCACGACTAGACCTAACCCTGACACTAACCTAACACCTAACCCTAACCAGAACCCCTAAAGCTAACCCTGAACCCTATCCCTAACCCTAGAAGTAAACCTTAACCCTAAACCTAAGCCCAACCCGTAACCCTAATCCTATCCTTTTACTCTAAAAGTAACCCCTAAACCTAACCCCTATAGCTCACCCTAACTCTAACTCCAATCCTAATTCTAACCATACCCCTTCATAAAACACTAACTCCTAACCGCTAACCCTAACACTAACCAAAAACCCTAATCACTAATCCCTAACCCTAACGCTTAACCTTTACCCTAAACGTTAACCCTCACCGAAAATCTTAACACTGACCCTAACCTTAACCTTTAACTCTAAGCCTAACCCTTAACCCTACAGTAAGGAAGACCCTTAATGCTAATGGGATCCCTTATCCCTAACCCTAACACTACAGCTAAAAATAACCCTAACCTTGGATCCTTAAACCTAACCCCTAACACTTACTATAACCCCAAACCCTAACCCTAATCCTAAGCATTACACCTAACCCTATCTCTTAACCCTAACGCTAGCCCTTACCCTAACGCCTAGATCTAACACTAAATCTAACCTGCCGCCTAATCCTAACCTTAAGCCTTAATGCTAACTCTAACCCTGAATCATAAACCTACACGTAACCCTTAACACTAACCCTATCCGTGAACGTTAACCCTGACCCTAACCTTTACCCACACCCAAGCATTTAACCCTGACCCTAACCCTAATCCTTAATGCTAACCCTAACACTAAACCCTAACCCTAAGCCCCACACTTATCCCTAATCCTATCCCTTAACCCTAAGCCTAACCCTAATGCTAACCCCTAAACGTAACCCTAACCGTCACCAGTAAACCTAACCCTAACCTCTAACACAAACCATAGCAGATAACTCTAACCCTAAAACTAACCCTAACCCTTACCCTAACCCCTAAATCTTAACCTTAACTCTGAGCGTTAACTCTCACGCTAACCTTTAATCCTAACCCTAATCCTAATCTTCAACCCTAAACCTAACACTTAACCCTAACCCTGTAGCAAACCCTAACCCCTCATCTTAACCCTAACCGTAAACCTCAACCCTAAACCAAAGTGTAACCGTTAAACCTAAGAGTAACCTTTAACCCTAACCCTAATCCCTAACCCTAAGCCCTCACCCTAACACTAAACTTCATCCTTAACCCTAACCATAATCCTAACCCTAAATCTAATTCTCAGACTTCTTGCTCTCTTAGAGTTTAGAAAGCCTGCAATCCTCCCATGCCATGCGTGAAAGGAGGCTCTACCAATGTGTCCTGCATGAAACCCACGGGCCCATACCCAGAGTATGATAGAGTGGGTTCCCGGGTACAATCCCAGCCCCCTAAACTCCCCCCGCCCGCCTAATGCAGACAGGGCCCATGCGCTAAGCATAAACAATACCTTTAACAGATAACCCTAACCCTGAACATAACACCCAACCCTGTTCCTATTTCTCCCCTTAACACGTAAACCTCACCGTGAGCCTAACTAACCTCTTATCCTAACGTTAATGCATAACCCATTTCCTGAGAACAACCCCTATCCCATAATTCTAACCCTATCTCCTAGTCATCACTGTGACACCTAATCCCTAACCCTAATTCTAAACCGCTAACCCTAACCGTAACCCTACCTACAACCCTAACACTGACAGTAACCCTTACTTCTAACCCCAACGCTATGCCTAACAAAAACCCTAACCCTTGACCCTAACCCTTCACCCTAACCCCTAAGCCTTACCCTAACCCTTAACCCTAATCCTAATCCTAACCATTAAACCTAACCCTAGCTCTTAAAGCTAACCCTAAACCTTACCCTCACGACTAGACCTAACCCTGACACTAACCTAACACCTAACCCTAACCAGAACCCCTAAAGCTAACCCTGAACCCTATCCCTAACCCCAGCAGTAAACTTTAACCCTAAACCTAAGCCCAACCCGTAACCCTAATCCTATCCTTTTACCCTAAAACTAACCCCTAAACCTAATCCCTATACCTCACCCTAACTCTAACCCCAATCCTAATTCTAACCATACCCCTTCATAAAACACTAACTTCTAACCGCTAACCCGAACACTAACCAAAAACCCTAATCACTAATCCCTAACCCTAACGCTTAACCTTTACCCTAACCGTTAACCCTCACCCTAAATCTTAACACTGACCCTAACCTTAACCTTTAACTCTAAGCCTAACCCTTAACCCTACAGTAAGGAAGACCCTTAATGCTAATGGGCTCCCTTATCCCTAACCCTAACACTACAGCTAAAAATAACCCTAACCTTGGATCCTTAAACCTAACCCCTAACACTTACTTTAACCCCAAACCCTATCCCTAATCCTAAGCATTAAACCTAACCCTATCTCTTAACCCTAACGCTAGCCCTTACCCTAACGCCTAGATCTAACACTAAATCTAACCTACCGCCTAATCCTAACCTTAAGCCTTAATGCTAACTCTAACCCTGAATCATAAACCTACACGTAACCCTTAACACTAACCCTATCCGTGAACGTTAACCCTGACCCTAACCTTTACCCACACCCAAGCATTTAACCCTGACCCTAACCCTAATCCTTAATGCTAACCCTAACACTAAACCCTAACCCTAAGCCCAACACTTATCCCTAATCCTATCCCTTAACCCTAAGCCTAACCCTAATGCTAACAACTAAACGTAACCCTAACCGTGACCAGTAAACCTAACCCTAACCTCTAACACAAACCATAGCACATAACTCTAACCCAAAAACTAACCCTAACCCTTACCCTAACCCCTAAATCTTAACCTTAACCCTGAGCGTTAACTCTCACGCTAACCTTTAATCCTAACCCTAATCCTAATCTTCAACCCTAAACCTAACACTTAACCCTAACCCTGTAGCAAACCCTAACCCCTCATCTTAACCCTAACCGTAAACCTCAACCCTAAACCCAAGTGTAACCGTTAAACCTAAGAGTAAGCTTTAACCCTAACCCTAATCCCTAACCCTAAGCCCTCACCCTAACACTAAACTTCATCCTTAACCCTAACCAGAATCCTAACCCTAAATCTAATTCTCAGACTTCTTGCTCTCTTAGAGTTTAGAAAGCCTGCAATCCTCCCATGCCATGCGTGAAAGGAGGCTCTACCACTGTGTCCTGCATGAAACCCACCGGCCCATACCCAGAGTATGATAGAGTGGGTTCCCGGGTACAA
>NW_027182935.1:57500-60000 GCF_041146395.1 Eulemur rufifrons
TAACCATTACCCGCACCCAAGCATTTAACCCTGACCCTAACCCTAATCCTTAATGCTAACCCTAACACTAAACCCTAACCCTAAGCCCAACACTTATCCCTAATCCTATCCCTTAACCCTAAACCTAACCCTAATGCTACCCCCTAAACGTAACCCTAACCGTGACCAGTAAACCTAATCCTAACCTCTAACACAAACCATAGCACATAACTCTAACCCTAAAACTAACCCTAACCCTAAACCCTAACTCTTAACCTTAACCCTAAGCGTTAACTCTCACGCTAACCTTTAATCCTAACTCTAATCCTACTCTTCAACACTAAACCTAACACTTAACCCTAACCCTGTACCAAACCCTAACCCCTCATCTTAACCCTAACCGTAAACCTCAACCCTAAACCAAACTGTAACCGTTAAACCTAAGAGTAACCTTTAACCCTAACCCTAATCCCTAACCCTAAGCCCTCACCCTAACACTAAACTTCATCCTTAACCCTAACCATAATCCAACCCTAAATCTCATTCTCACACTTCCTACTTTCTTAGAGTTTAAAAAGCCTGCCATCCTCCCATGCTTGGGTGAAAGGAGGCTCTACCACTGTGTCCTGCATGAAACCCACGGGCCCATACCCAGAGTATGATAGAGTGGGTTCCCGGGTACAATCCCAGCCCCCTAAACTCCCCCCGCCCGACTAATGCAGACAGGGCCCGTGCGCTAAGCATAAACAATACCTTTAACAGATAACCCTAACCCTGAACATAACACCCAACCCTGTTCCTATTTCTCCCCTTAACACGTAAATATCCCCGTGCGCCTAACTTTAACCTCTTATCCTAACGTTAATGCATAACCCATTTCCTGAGAACAACCCCTATCCCATAATTCTAACCTTTTCTCCTAGTCATCACTGTGACACCTAATCCCTAACCCTAATTCTAAACCGCTAACCCTAACCGTAACCCTACCTACAACCCTAACACTGACAGTAACCCTTACTTCTAACCCCAAAGCTATGCCTAACAAAATCCCTAACCCTTGACCCTAACCCTTCACCCTAACCCCTAAGCCTTACCCTAACCCTTAACCCTAATCCTAATCCTAAACATTAAACCTAACCCTAGCTCTTAAAGCTAACCCTAAACCTTACCCTCACGACTAGACCTAACCCTGACACTAACCTAACACCTAACCCTAACCAGAACCCCTAAAGCTAACCCTGAACCCTATCCCTAACCCTAGAAGTAAACCTTAACCCTAAACCTAAGCCCAACCCGTAACCCTAATCCTATCCTTTTACTCTAAAAGTAACCCCTAAACCTAACCCCTATAGCTCACCCTAACTCTAACTCCAATCCTAATTCTAACCATACCCCTTCATAAAACACTAACTCCTAACCGCTAACCCTAACACTAACCAAAAACCCTAATCACTAATCCCTAACCCTAACGCTTAACCTTTACCCTAACCGTTAACCCTCACCGTAAATCTTAACACTGACCCTAACCTTAACCTTTAACTCTAAGCCTAACCCTTAACCCTACAGTAAGGAAGACCCTTAATGCTAATGGGATCCCTTATCCCTAACCCTAACACTACAGCTAAAAATAACCCTAACCTTGGATCCTTAAACCTAACCCCTAACACTTACTATAACCCCAAACCCTAACCCTCATCCTAAGCATTAAACCTAACCCTATCTCTTAACCCTAACGCTAGCCCTTACCCTAACGCCTAGATCTAACACTAAATCTAACCTACCGCCTAATCCTAACCTTAAGCCTTAATGCTAACTCTAACCCTGAATCATAAACCTACACGTAACCCTTAACACTAACCCTATCCGTGAACGTTAACCCTGACCCTAACCTTTACCCACACCCAAGCATTTAACCCTGACCCTAACCCTAATCCTTAATGCTAACCCTAACACTAAACCCTAACCCTAAGCCCAACACTTATCCCTAATCCTATCCCTTAACCCTAAGCCTAACCCTAATGCTAACCCCTAAACGTAACCCTAACCGTCACCAGTAAACCTAACCCTAACCTCTAACACAAACCATAGCACATAACTCTAACCCTAAAACTAACCCTAACACTTACCCTAACCCCTAAATCTTAACCTTAACCCTGAGCGTTAACTCTCACGCTAACCTTTAATCCTAACCCTAATCCTAATCTTCAACCCTAAACCTAACACTTAACCCTAACCCTGTAGCAAACCCTAACCCCTCATCTTAACCCTAACCGTAAACCTCAACCCTAAACCCAAGTGTAACCGTTAAACCTAAGAGTAAGCTTTAACCCTAACCCTAATCCCTAACCCTAAGCCCTCACCCTAACACTAAACTTCATCCTTAACCCTAACCATAATCCTAACCCTAAATCTAATTCTCAGACTTCTTGCTCTCTTAGAGTTTAGAAAGCCTGCAATCCTCCCATGCCATGCGTGAAAGGAGGCTCTACCAATATGTCCTGCATGAAACCCACGGGCCCAT
>NW_027182935.1:85000-112500 GCF_041146395.1 Eulemur rufifrons
CCATAGCCAGAGTATGATAAAGTGGGTTCCCGGGTACAATCCCAGCCCCCTAAACTCCCCCCGCCCGTCTAATGCAGACAGGGCCCGTGCGCTAAGCATAAACAATACCTTTAACAGATAACCCTAACCCTGAACATAACACCCAACCCTGTTCCTATTTCTCCCCTTAACACGTAAACCTCACCATCCGCCTAACTTTAACCTCTTATCCTAACATTAATGCATAACCCATTTCCTGAGAATAACCCCTATCCCATAATTCTAACCCTATCTCCTAGTCATCACTGTGACACCTAATCCCTAACCCTAATTCTAAACCGCTAACCCTAACCGTAACCCTACCTACAACCCTAATACTGACAGTAACCCTTACTTCTGACCCCAACGCTATCCCTAACAAAAACCCTAACCATTCACCCTAACCACTAAGCCTTACCCTAACCCTTAAGCCTAATCCTAATCCTAGCCATTAAACCTAACCCTAGCTCTTAAAGCTAACCCTAAACCTTACCCACACGACTAGACCTAACCCTGACACTAACCTAACACCTAATCCTAACCAGAACCCCTAAAGCTAACCCTGAACCCTATCCCTAACCCTAGCAGTAAACTTTAACCCTAAACCTAAGCCCAACCCGTAACCCTAATCCTATCCTTTTACCCTAAAACTAACCCCTAAACCTAACCCCTATACCTCACCCTAACTCTAACCCCAATCCTAATTCTAACCATACCCCTTCATAAAACACTAACTCCTAACCGCTAACCCTAACACTCACCAAAAACCCTAATCACTACTCCCTAACCCTAATGCTTAACCTTTACCCTAACCGTAAAACCTCATCCTAAATCTTAACACTGACCCTAACCTTAAACTTTAACTCTAAGCCTAACCCTTAACACTACAGTAAGGAAGACCCTTAATGCTAATGGGATCCCTTATCCCTAACCCTAACACTACAGCTAAAAATAACCCTAACCTTGGATCCTTAAACCTAACCCCTAACACTTACTTTAACCCCAAACCCTAACCCTAATCCTAAGCATTAAACCGAAACCTATCTCTAAACCATAACGGTAGCCCTTACCCTAACGCCTAGATCTAACCCTAAATCTAACCTACCGCCTAATCCTAACCTTAAGCCCTAATGCTAACTCTAACCCTGAACCCTAAACCTACCCGTAACCCTTAACACTAACCCTATCCGTGAACCTTAACCCTGACCCTAACCATTACCCCAACCCAATCATTTAACCCTGACCCTACCCCTAGTCCTTAATGATAACCCTAACACTAAACCCTAACCCTAAGCCCAACACTTAACCCTACTACTGTCCCTTAAACCTAACCCTAACCCTAACCCTAATGCTAACCCCTAAACGTAACCCTAACCGTCACCAGTAAACCTAACCCTAACCTCTAACACAAACCATAGCACATAACGCTAACCCTAAAACTAACCCTAACCCTCACCCTAACCCTAAACCCTAACTCTTAACCTTAACCCTAAGCGTTAACTCTCACGCTAACCTTTAATCCTAACCCTAATACTAATCTTCAACCCTAAACCTAACACTTAACCCTAACCCTAACCCCTTATCTTAACTCTAACCGTAAACCTCAACCCTAAAGCAAAGTGTAACCGTTAAATCTAAGAGTAACCTTTAACCCTAACCCTAATCCCTAACCCTAAGTCCTCATCCTAACTCTAAACTTCATCCTTAACCCTAACCATAATCCTAACCCTAAATCTAATTCTCAGACTTCTTGCTTTCTTAGAGTTTAGAAAGCCTGCAATCCTCCCATGCCATGCGTGAAAGGAGGCTCTACCACTGTGTCCTGCATGAAACCCACGGGCCCATACCCAGAGTATGATAGAGTGGGTTCCCTTGTACAATCCCAGCCCCCGAAACTCCCCCCCACCCGCCCAATGCAGACAGGGCCCGTGCGCTAAGCATAAACAATACCTTTAACAGATAACCCTAACCCTGAACATAACACCCAACCCTGTTCCTATTTCTCCCCTAACACGTAAACCTCACCGTGCGCCTAACTTTAACCTCTTATCCTAACGTTAATGCATAACCCATTTCCTGAGAACAACCCCTATCCCATAATTCTAACCCTATCTCCTAGTCATCACTGTGACACCTAATCCCTAACCCTAATTCTAAACTGCTAACCCTAACCGTAACCCTACCTACAACCCTAACACTGACAGTAACCCTTACTTCTAACCCCAACGCTATGCCTAACAAAAACCCTAACCCTTCACCCTAACCCTTCACCCTAACCCCTAAGCCTTACCCTAACCCTTAACCCTAATCCTAATCCTAACCATTAAACCTAACCCTAGCTCTTAAAGCTAACCCTAAACCTTACCCTCACGACTAGACCTAACCCTGACACTAACCTAACACCTAACCCTAACCAGAACCCCTAAAGCTAACCCTGAACCCTGTCCCTAACCCTAGCAGTAAACTTTAACCCTAAACCTAAGCCCAACCCGTAACCCTAATCCTATCCTTTTACCCTAAAACTAACCCCTAAACCTAACCCCTATACCTCACCCTAACTCTAACCCCAATCCTAATTCTAACCATACCCCTTCATAAAACACTAACTCCTAACCGCTAACCCTAACACTAACCAAAAACCCTAATCACTAATCCCTAACCCTAACGCTTAACCTTTACCCTAACCTTTAACCCTCACCCTAAATCTTAACACTGACCCTAACCTTAACCTTTAACTCTAAGCCTAACCCTTAACCCTACAGTAAGGAAGACCCTTAATGCTAATGGGATCCCTTTTCCCTAACCCTAACACTACAGCTAAAAATAACCCTAACCTTTCATCCCTAAACCTAACCCCTAACACTTACTTTAACCCCAAACCCTAACCCTAATCCTAAGCATTAAACCTAACCCTATCTCTTAACCCTAACGCTAGCCGTTACCCTAATGCCTAGATCTAACCCTAAATCTAACCTAACGCCTAATCCTAACCTAAAGCCCTAATGCTAACTCTAACCCTGAACCCTAAACCTACCCGTAACCCTTAACACTAACCCTATCCATGAACCTTAACCCTGACCCTAACCATTACCCGCAACAAGCATTTAACCCTAACCCTAACCCTAATCCTTAATGCTAACCTTAACACTAAACCCTCACCCTAAGCCCAACACTTAACCCTAATCCTATGCCTTAACCCTAACCCTAACCCTAACTCTGATGCTAAACCCTAAACGTAACCCTAACCGTGAACAGTAAACCTAACCCTAACCTCTAAAACAAACCCTAGCACATAATTCTAACCCTAAAACTAACCCTAACCCTAAACCTAACCCTAAACCCTAACTCTTAACCTTAAGCCTAAGCGTTAACTCTCACGCTAACCTATAATCCTAACCCTAATCCTAATCTTCAACCCTAAACCTAACACTTAACTCTAACCCTGTACCAAACCCTAACCCCTCATCTTAACCCTAACCGTAAACCTCAACACTAAACCAAATGTAACCGTTAAACCAAAGAGTAATCTTTAACGCTAACTCTAATCCCTAACCCTAAGCCCTCACCCTAACACTAAACTTCATCCTTAACCCTAACCATTATCCTAACCCTAAATCTCATTCTCAGACTTCTTGCTTTCTTAGAGTTTAGAAAGCCTGCAATCCTCCCATGCCATGCGTGAAAGGAGGCTCTACCACTGTGTCCTGCATGAAACCCACGGGCCCATACCCAGAGTATGATAGAGTGGGTTCCCGGGTACAATCCCACCCCCTAAACTCCCCCCGCCCGCCTAATGCAGACAGGGCCCGTGCGCTAAGCATAAACAATACCTTTAACAGATAACCCTAACCCTGAACATAACACCCAACCCTGTTCCTCTTTCTCCCCTTAACACGTAAACCTCACCGTGCGCCTAACTTTAACCTCTTATCCTAACGTTAATGCATAACCCATTTCCTGAGAACAACCCCTATCCCATAATTGTAACCCTATCTCCTAGTGATCACTGTGACACCTAATCCCTAACCCTAATTCTAAACCGCTAACCCTAACCGTAACCCTACCTACAACCCTAACACTGACAATAACCCTTATTCTAACCTCAACGCTATGCCTAAGAAAAACCCCAACCCTTGACCCTAACCCTTCACCCTAACCCCTAAGCCTTACTCTAACCCTTAACCCTAATCCTAATCCTAACCATTAAACCTAACCCTAGCACTTAAAGCTAACCCTAAACCTTACCCTCACGACTAGACCTAAGCCTGACACTAACCTAACACCTAACCCTAACCAGAACCCCTAAAGCTAACCCTGAACCCTATCCCTAACCCTAGCAGTAAACTTTAACCCTAAACCTAAGCCCAACCCGTAACCCTAATCCTATCCTTTTACCCTAAAACTAACCCCTAAACCTAACCCCTATACCTCACCCTAACTCTAAACCCAATCCTAATTCTATCCATACCCCTTCATAAAACATTAACTCCTAACCGCTAACCCTAACACTAACCAAAAACCCTAATCACTAATCCCTAACCCTAACGCTTAACCTTTACCCTAACCGTTAACCCTCACCCTAAATCTTAACACTGACCCTAACCTTAACCTTTAACTCTAAGCCTAACCCTTAACCCTACAGTAAGGAAGACCCTTAATGCTAATGGGATCCCTTATCCCTAACCCTAACACTACAGCTAAAAATAACCCTAACCTTGGATCCTTAAACCTAACCCCTAACACTTACTTTCACCCCAAACCCTAACCCTAATCCTAAGCATTAAACCTAACCCTATCTCTTAACCCTAACGCTAGCCCTTACCCTAACGCCTAGATCTAACCCTAAATCTAACCTACCGCCTTATCCGAACCTTAAGCCCTAATGCTAACTCTAACCCTGAACCCTAAACCTACCCGTAACCCTTAACACTAACCGTATCCGTGAACCTTAACCCTGACCCTAACCATTACACGCACCCAAGCATTTAACCCAGACCCTAACCCTAATACTTAATGCTAACCCTAACTCTAAACCCTCACCCTAAGCCCAACACTTAACCCTAATCCTATCCCTTAACTCTAACCCTAACCCTAACCCTAATGCTACCCCCTAAACGTAACCCTAACCGTGACCAGTAAACCTAACCCTAACCTCTAACACAAACCATAGCACATAACTCTAACCCTAAAACTAACCCTAAACCTAACCCTAAACCCTAACTCTTAACCTTAACCCTAAGCGTTAACTCTCACGCTAACCTTTAATCCTAACCCTAATCCTAATCTTCAACCCTAAACCTAACACTTAACCCTAACCCTGTACCTAACCCTAACCCCTCATCTTAACCCTAACCGTAAACCTCAACCCTAAACCAAAGTGTAACCGTTAAACCTAAGAGTAACCTTTAACCCTAACCCTAAGCCCTAACCCTAAGCCCTCACCCTAACACTAAACTTCATCCTTAACCCTAACCAGAATCCTAACCCTAAATCTCATTCTCAGACTTCTTGCTTTCTTAGAGTTTAGAAAGCCTGCAATCCTCCCATGCCATGCGTGAAAGGAGGCTCTACCACTGTGTCCTGCATGAAACCCACGGGCCCATACCCAGAGTATGATAGAGTGGGTTCCCGGGTACAATCCCAGCCCCCTAAACTCCCTCCGCCCGCCTAATGCAGACAGGGCCCGTGCGCTAAGCATAAACAATACCTTTAACAGATAACCCTAACCCTGAACATAACACCCAACCCTGTTCCTATTTCTCCCCTTAACACGTAAACCTCACCGTGCGCTTAACTTTAACCTCTTATCGTAACGTTAATGCATAACCCATTTCCTGAGAACAACCCCTATCCCATAATTGTAACGCTATATCGTAGTCATCACTGTGACACCTAATCCCTAACCCTAATTCTAAACCGCTAACCCTAATCGTAACCCTACCTACAACCCTAACACTGACAGTAAACCTTACTTCTAACCCCAACGCTATGCCTAACAAAAACCCTAACCCTTCACCCTAACCCTTCACCCTAACCCCTAAGCCTTACCCTAACCCTTAACCCTAATCCTAATCCTAACCATTAAACCTAACCCTAGCTCTTAAAGCTAACCCTAAACCTTACCCTCACGACTAGACCTAACCCTGACACTAACCTAACACCTAACCCTAACCAGAACCCCTAAAGCTAACCCTGAACCCTATTCCTAAACCTAGCGGTAAATTTTAACCCTATACCTAAGCCCAACCCGTAACCCTATTCCTATCCTTTTACCCTAAAACTAACCGCTAAACCTAAGCCCTAACCCTAACCCCTATACCTCACCCTAACTCTAACCTCAATCCTAATTCTAACCATACCCCTTCATAAAACACTAACACCTAACCGCTAACCCTAACACTAACCAAAAACCCTAATCACTAATCCCTAACCCTAACGATTAACCTTTACTCTAACCGTTAACCCTCACCCTAAATCTAAACACTGACCCTAACCTTAACCTTTAACTCTAAGCCTAACCCTTAAGCCTACAGGAAGGAAGACCCTTAAAGCTAATGGGATCCCTTATCCCTAATCCTAACACTACAGCTAAAAATTACCCTAACCTTTGATCCTTAAACCTAACCTCTAACACTTACTTTAACCCCAAACCCTAACCCTAATCCTTAGCATTAAACCTAAACCTATCTCTTAACCCTAACGCTAGCCCTTACCCTAACGCCTAGATCTAACCCTAAATCTAACCTACCGCCTAATCCTAAACTTAAGCCCTAATGCTAACTCTAACCCTGAACCTTAAACCTACCCGTAACCCTTAACACTAACCCTATCCGTGAACCTTAACCCTGACCCTAACCATTACCCGCACCCCAGCATTTAACCCTGACCCTACCCCTAATCCTTAATGATAACCCTAACACTAAACCCTAACCCTAAGCCCAACACTTAACCCTAATCCTATCCCTTAACCCTAACCCTAACCCTAATGCTAACCCCTAAACGTAACCCTAGCCGTGACCAGTAAACCTAACCCTAACCTCTAACACAAACCATAGCACATAACTCTAACCCTATATCTAACCCTAACCCTAACCCTAACCCTAAACCCTAACACTTAACCTTAACCCTAAGCGTTAACTCTCACGCTAACCTTTAATCCTAACCCTAATCCTAATCTTCAACCCTAAACCTAACACTTAACCCTAACCCTGTACCTAAGCCTAACCCCTCATCTTAGCCCTAACCGTAAACCTCAACCCTAAACCAAAGTGTAACCGTTAAACCTAAGAGTAACCTTTAACCCTAACCCTAAGCCCTAACCCTAAGCCCTCACCCTAACACTAAACTTCATCCTTAACCCTAACCAGAATCCTAACCCTAAATCTCATTCTCAGACTTCTTCCTTTCTTAGAGTTTAGAAAGCCTGCAATCCTCCCATGCCATGCGGGAAAGGAGGCTCTACCACTGTGTCCTGCATGAAACCCACGGGCCCATACCCAGAGTATGATAGAGTGGGTTCCCGGGTACAAGCCCAGCCCCCTAAACTCCCCCCGCCCGCCTAATGCAGACAGGGCCCGTGCGCTAAGCATAAACAATATCTTTAACAGATAACCCTAACCCTGAACATAACACCCAACCCTGTTCCTATTTCTCCCCTTAACACGTAAACCTCACCGTGCGCCTAAATTTATCCTCTTATCCTAACGTTAATGCATAACCCATTTCCTGAGAACAACCCCTATCCCATAATTCTAACCCTATCTCCTAGTCATCACTGTGACACCTAATCCCTAAACCTAATTCTAAACCGCTAACCCTAACCGTAACCCTACCTACAACCCTAACACTGACAGTAACCCTTACTTCTAACCCCAACGCTATTCCTCACAAAAACCCCAACCCTTGACCCTAACCCTTCACCCTAACCCCTAAGCCTTACCCTAACCCTTAACCCTAATCCTAATCCTAACCATTAAACCTAACCCTAGCTCTTAAAGCTAACTCTAAACCTTACCCTCACGACTAGACCTAACCCTGACACTAACCTAACACCTAACCCTAACCAGAACCCCTAAAGCTAACCCTGAACCCTATCCCTAACCCTAGCAGTAAACTTTAACCCTAAACCTAAGCCCAACCCGTAACCCTAATCCTATCCTTTTACCCTAAAACTAACCCCTAAACCTAACCCCTATACCTCACCCTAACTCTAATCCCAATCCTAATTCTAACCATACCCCTTCATAAAACACTAACTCCTAACCGCTAACCCTAACACTAACCAAAAACCCTAATCACTAATCCCTAACCCTAACGCTTAACCTTTACCCTAACCGTTAACCCTCACCCTAAATCTTAACACTGACCCTAACCTTAACCTTTAACTCTAAGCCAAACCCTTAACCCTACAGTAAGGAAGACCCTTAATGCTAATGGGATCCCATATCCCTAACCATAACACTACAGCTAAAAATAACCCTAACCTTGGATCCTTAAACCTAACCCCTAACACTTACTTTAACCCCAAACCCTAACCCTAATCCTAAGCATTAAACCTAACCCTATCTCTTAACCCTAACGCTAGCCCTTACCCTAACGCCTAGATCTAACCCTAAATCTAACCTACCGCCTAATCCTAACCTTAAGCCCTAATGCTAACACTAACCCTGAACCCTAAACCTACCCGTAACCCTTAACACTAACCCTATCCATGATCCTTAACCCTGACCCTAACCATTACCCGCACCCAAGCATTTAACCCTGACCCTAACCCTAATCCTCAATGCTAACCCGAACACTAAACCCTAACCCTAAGCCCAACACTTATCCCTAATCCTGTCCCTTAACCCTAACCCTAAACCTAATGCTACCCCCTAAACGTAACCATAACCGTGACCAGTAAACCTAACCCTAACCTCTAACACAAACTATAGCACATAACTCTAACCCTAAATCTAACCCTAACCCTAAACCCTAACTCTTAACCTTAACCCTAAGCGTTAACTCTCACGCTAACCTTTAATCCTAACCCTAATCCTAATCTTCAACCCTAAACCTAACACTTAACCCTAACCCTGTACCAAACCCTAACCCCTCATCTTAACCCTAACCGTAAACCTCAACCCTAAACCAAAGTGTAACCGTTAAACCTAAGAGTAACCTTTAACCCTAACCCTAATCCCTAACCCTAAACTCTCACCCTAACACTAAACTTCATCCTTAACCCTAACCGTAATCCTAACCCTAAATCTAATTCTCAGACTTCTTGCTTTCTTAGAGTTTAGAAAGCCTGCCATCCTCCCATGCCATGCGTGAAAGGAGGCTCTACCACTGTGTCCTTCATGAAACCCACGGGCCCATACCCAGAGTATGATAGAGTGGGTTCCCGGATACAATCCCAGCGCCCTAAACTCCCCCCGCCCGCCTAATGCAGACAGGGCCCGTGCGCTAAGCATAAACAATACCTTTAACAGATAACCCTAACCCTGAACATAACACCCAACCCTGTTCCTATTTCTCCCCTTAACACGTAAACCTCACCATGCGCCTAACTTTAACCTCTTATCCTAACGTTAATGCATAACCCATTTCCTGAGAACAACCCCTATCCCATAATTCTAACCCTATCTCCTAGTCATCACTGTGACACCTAATCCCTAACCCTAATTCAAAACCGCTAACCCTAATCGTAACCCTACCTACAAACCTAAAACTGACAGTAACCCTTACTTCTAACCCCAACGCTATGCCTAACAAAAACCCTAACCCTTCACCCTAACCCCTAATCCTTACCCTAACCCTTAACCCTAATCCTAATCCTAACCATTAACCCTAACCCTAGCTCTTAAAGCTAACCCTAAACCTTACCCTCACGACTAGACCTAACCCTGACACTAACCTAACACCTAACCCTAACCAGAACCCCTAAAACTAACCCTGCAACCTATCCCTAACACTAGCAGTAAATTTTAACCCTAAACCTAAGCTCAACCCGTAACCCTAATCCTATCCTTTTACCCTAAAACTAACCCCTAAACCTAACCCCTATACCTCACCCTAACTCTAACCCCAATCCTAATTCTAACCATACCCCTTCATAAAACACTAACTCCTAACCTCTAACCCTAACACTAACCAAAAACCCTAATCACTAATCCCTAACCCTAACCCTTAACCTTTACCCTAACCGTTAACCCTCACCCTAAATCTTAACACTGACCGTAAACTTAACCTTCAACTCTAAGCCTTACCCTTAACCCTACAGTAAGGAAGATCCTTAATGCTAATGGGCTCCCTTATCCCTAACCCTAACACTACAGCTAAAAATAACCCTAACCTTTGATCCTTAAACCTAACCCCTAACACTAACTTTAACCCAAACCCTAACCCTAATCCTAAGCATTAAACCTAACCCTATCTCTTAACCCTAACGCTAGCCCTTACCCTAACGCCTAGATCTAACCCTAAATCTAACCTACCGCCTAATCCTAACCTTAAGCCCTAATGCTAACTCTAACCCTGATCCCTAAACCTACCCGTAACCCTTAACACTAACCCTATGCGTGAACCTTAACCCTGACCCTAACCATTACCCGCACCCAAGCATTTAACCCTGACCCTAACACTAATCCTTAATGATAACCCTAACACTAAACCCTAACCCTAATTCCAACACTTAACCCTAATGCTATGCCTTAACCCTAACCCTAACCCTAATGCTAACTTCTAAACGTAACCCTAACCGTGAACAGTAAACCTAAACCTAACCTCTAACACAAACCATAGCACATAACTCTAAACCTAAAACTAACCCTAACCCTAAACCTAACCCTAAACCCTAACTCTTAACCTTAACCCTAAGCCTTAACTCTCACCCTAACCTTTAATCCTAACCCTAATCCTAATCTTCAACCCTAAACCTAACACTTAACCCTAACCCTGTACCAAACCCTAACCCCTCATCTTAACCCTAACCGTAAACCTCAACCCTAAACAAAAGTGTAACCGTTAAACCTAAGAGTAACCTTTAACCCTAACGATAAGCCCTAACCCTAAGCCCTCACCCTAACACTAAACTTCATCCTTAACCCTAACCATAATCCTAACCCTAAATCTAATTCTCAGACTTCTTGCTTTCTTAGAGTTTAGAAAGCCTGCAATCCTCCCATGCCATGCGTGAAAGGAGGCTCTACCACTGTGTCCTGCATGAAACCCACGGGCCCATACCCAGAGTATGATAGAGTGGGTTCCCGGGTACAACCCCAGCCCCCTAAACTCACCCCGCCCGCCTAATGCAGACAGGGCCCGTGCGCTAAGCATAAACAATACCTTTAACAGATAACCCTAACCCTGAACATAACACCCAACCCTGTTCCTATTTCTCCCCTTAACACGTAAACCTCACCGTGCGCCTAACTTTAACCTCTTATGCTAACGTTAATGCATAACCCATTTCCTGAGAACAACCCCTATCCCATAATTCTAACCCTATCTCCTAGTCATCACTGTGACACCTAATCCCTAACCCTAATTCTAAACCGCTAACCCTAACCGTAACCCTACCTAGAACCATGACACTGACAGTAACCCTTACTTCTAACCCCAACGCTATGCCTAACAAAAACCCTAACCCTTGACCCTAACCCTTCATCCTAACCCCTAAGCCTTACCCTAACCCTTAACCCTAATCCTAATCCTAACCATTAAACCTAACCCTAGCTCTTAAAGCTAACCCTAAACCTTACCCTCACGACTAGACCTAACCCTGACACTAACCTAACACCTAACCCTAACCAGAACCCCTAAAGCTAACCCTGAACCCTATCCCTAACCCTAGCAGAAAACTCTAACCCTAAACCTAAGCCGAACCCTTAACCCTAATCCTATACTTTTGCTCTAAAACTAACCCCTAAACCTAACCCCTATACCTCACCCTCACTCTAACCCCAATCCTAATTCTAACCATACCCCTTCATAAAACACTAACTCCTTACCGCTAACCCTAACACTAACCAAAAACCCTAATCACTAATCCCTAACCCTAACGCTTAACCTTTACCCTAACCGTTAACCCTCACCCTAAATCTTAACACTGACCCTAACCTTAACCTTTAACTCTAAGCCTAACCCTTAACCCTACAGGAAGGAAGACCCTTAATGCTAATGGGATCCCTTATCCCTAACCCTAACACTACAGCTAAAAATAACCCTAACCTTGGATCCTTAAACCTAACCCTTAAACCTAACCCCTAACACTTATTTAACCCAAACCCTAACCCTAATCCTAAGCATTAAACCTAACCCTATCTCTTAACCCTAACGCTAGCCCTTACCCTAACGCCTAGATCTAACCCTGAATCTAACCTACCGCCTAATCCTAAACTTAAGCCCTAATGCTAACTCTAACCCTGAAACCTAAATCTACCGTAACCCTTAACACTAACCCTGTCCGTGAACCTTACCCCTGACCCTAACCATTACACGCACCCAAGCATTTAACCCTGACCCTAACCCTAATCCTTAATGATAACCCTAACCCTAACCCAAACCCTACCCCTAACCCTAACCCTAACGCTAACCCTACCCTAACCCTACCGCCTAACCCTAACCCTAACCCCTAACCCCTAACCCTAACCCTACCCCTAACCCTAACCCCTAACCCTAACCAAACCTAACCCTAACCCTAGCCCTAACCCTAGCCCTAACCCTATCCCTAACCCTAACCCTAACCCTAACCCTAATCCTAACCCAACCTCTAAACCTAACCCCTAACCCTAGTCCCAACCCTAACCCTAACCCTAACCCTAACCCAAAACCTATCCCTAACCCTAACCCCTAACCCTAAGCCTAACCCAACCCTAACCCTATACCTAACCCCTAACCCTAACACTAAACCCTAACCCTAACCCAACCCAACCTACCCTAACCCTACCCTAACCCTAACCCTAACCCTAACCCCTAACCCTAACCCCTAACCCTAACCTAACCCCAAACCCTAACCCTAACCCTAACCCCTAACCCTAACCCTAACCCTAACCCGAACCCGAACCCGAACCGGAACCTAAACCTAACCCTAATCCTATCCCTTAACCCTAACCCTAACCCCTAACCCTAACCCTAACCCCTAACCCAAACCCTAACACTAAACCTAACCCCTACCCTAAACCTAACACTACCCTAACCCTAACCCTAACCCAAAACCTAACCCTAACCCTAACCCTAACCCTAACCCCTAACCCTAACCCCTAACCCTAACCCAAACCCTAACCCTAACCCTAACCCAACCTAACCCTAACCCTAAACCATAACCCTAACCCCTAACCCTAACCCAAACCCTAACCCTAACCCTAACCCAACCCTAACCCTAACCCTAACCCCTAACCATAACCCCTAACCCTAACCCAAACCCCAACCGCTAACCCTAACCCCTAACCCTAAATCCTGACCCTGACCCTGACCCTAACCCTAACCCTAACCCCTAACACTAACCCTAACCCTAACCCCTAACCCTAACCCTAAACCCTAACCTAACGTTAACCCTAACCTAACCCTACCCCTACCACTAACCCTAACCCTAACCCTAACACAACCATAACCCTAACCCTAACCCAAACCCTAACCCTAACCCTACCCTAACCCTAACCCTAACCCCTAACCCTAACCCTAACCCCTAACCCTAACCCTAACCCCTAACCCTAACCCTAACCCAACCCTTACCCTAACCCAAACCCTAACCCTAACCCTAACCTACCCTAACCCTAACCCCTAACCCTAACCCTAACCCAACACTACCCTAACCGTAACCCTAACCCCTAACCCTAACTCTAACCCCTAACCCTAACCCTAACCCCAACCCCAACCCTAAACCCTAACCCCAACCCTAACCATAACCCCAACCCCAACCGAAACCCTAACCCCAACCCCAACCCTAACCCTAACCCCTAACTTTAACTCATAACCCTAACCCTAACCCTATCCCCTAACCCTAACCCTAAAAACTTACCCTAACCCCTAACCCTAACCCTAACCCCTAACCCTAACCACTGACCCTAACCCTAACCCCTAACCCTAACCTAACCCAACCGTAACCCTAACCCTAGCCCTAACACTAAACCTAACCCCTACCCCAACCCCAACCCTAACCCCTAACCCCTACCCTAACCCTAACCCTAACCCCTAACCGTAACCCTAACCCCTAACCCTAACCCTAACACCTAACCCTAACCGTAACCCCAACCCTAACCCTAACCCCTAACCCGAACCCTAACCCCTAACCCTAACCCTAACCCTACCCTAACCCTAACCCTAACCCAACACTAGCCCTAACCCCTAACCCTAACCCCTAACCCTAACCCTAACCCCTAACCCTAAGCCCTAACCCTAACCCTGAACCCTGACCCTGACCCTGACCCTGACCCTAACCCCTGACCCAGACCCTGACCCTGACCCTAACCCTAACCCCTAACCCTAACCCTAACCCCTAACCCAAACCCTAACCCTAACCCCCTAACACTAACCCTAACCCCTAACCCTAACCCTAACCCCTAACCCTAACCCTAACCCCTAACCCTAACCCTAAGCCCTAACCCTAACACAACCCTAACCCTAACCCTAGCCCTAACCCTAGCCCTAACCCTAACCCTAACCCCTAACCCTAAACCTAATCCTAACCCAACCTCTAACCCTAAACCCTAACCCTAATCCCAACCCCAACCCCAACCCTAACCCTAATCCCAACCCCAACCCCAACCCTAACCCTAAACCCTAACCCTAACCCTAACCCCTAACCCTAACCCTAACGCTAACCCTAGCTCCAAACCCTAACCCTATGCCACACACTTATCCCTAATCCTATCCCTTAACCCTAACCCTAACCCTAATGCTAACCCCTAAACGTAACCCTAACCGTGACCAGTAAACCTAACCCTAACCTCTAACACAAACCATAGCACATAACTCTAACCCTAAAACTAACCCTAACCCTAAACCTAACCCTAAACCCTAACTCTTAACCTTAACCCTAAGCGTTAACTCTCACGCTAACTTTAATCCTAACCCTAATCCTAATCTTCAACCCTAAACCTAACACTTAACTCTAACCCTGTACCAAACCCTAACCCCTCATCTTAACCCTAACCGTAAACCTCAACCCTAAACCAAAGTGTAACCGTTAAACCTAAGAGTAACCTTTAACCCTAACCCTATTACCTAGCCCTAAGCCCTGACCCTAACACTAAACTTCATCCTTAACCCTAACCATAATCCTAACCCTAAATCTAATTCTCAGACTTCTTGCTTTCTTAGAGTTTAGAAAGCCTGCAATCCTCCCATGCCATGCGTGAAAGGAGGCTCTACCAATGTGTCCTGCATCAAACACACGGGCCCATACCCAGAGTATGATAAAGTGGGTTCCCGGGTACAATCCCAGCCCCCTAAACTCCCCCCGCCCGCCTAATGCAGACAGGGCCCGTGCGCTAAGCATAAACAATACCTTTAACAGATAACCCTAACCCTGAACATAACACCCAACCCTGTTCCTATTTCTCCCCTTAACACGTAAACCTCACCGTGCGCCTAACTTTAACCTCTTATCCTAACGTTAATGCATAACCCATTTCCTGAGAACAACCCCTATCCCATAATTCTAACCCTATCTCCTAGTCATCACTGTGACACCTAATCCCTAAACCTAATTCTAAACCGCTAACCCTAACCGTAACCCTACCTACAACCCTAACACTGACAGTAAACCTTACTTCTAACCCCAACGCTATGCCTCACAAAAACCCTAACCCTTGACCCTAACCCTTCACCCTAACCCCTAAGCCTTACCCTAACCCTTAACCCTAATCCTAATCCTAAGCATTAAACCTAACCCTAGCTCTTAAAGCTAACCCTAAACCTTACCCTCACGACTAGACTTAACCCTGACACTAACCTAACACCTAACCCTAACCAGACCCCCTAAAGCCAACCCTGAACCCTATCCCTAACCCTAGCAGTAAACTTTAACCCTAAACCTAAGCCCAACCCGTAACCCTAATCCTATCCTTTTACCCTAAAACTAACTCCTAAACCTAACCCCTATACCTCACCCTAACTCTAACCCCAATCCTAATTCTAACCATACCCCTTCATAAAACACTAACTCCTAACCACTAACCCTAACACTAACCAAAAACCCTAATCACTAATCCCTAACCCTAAGGCTTAACCTTTACCCTAACCGTTAACCCTCACCCTATATCTTAACACTGACCCTAACCTTAACCTTTAACTCTAAGCCTAACACTTAACCCTACAGTAAGGAATACCCTTAATGCTAATGGGATCCCTTATCCCTAACCCTAACACTACAGCTAAAAATAACCCTAACCTTGATCCTTAAACCTAACCCCTAACACTTACTTTAACCCCAAATCCTAACCCTAATCCTAAGCATTAAACCTAACCCTATCTCTTAACCCTAACGCTAGCCCTTACCTTAACGCCTAGATCTAACCCTAAATCTAACCTACCGCCTAATCCTAACCTTAAGCCCTAATGCTAACACTAACCCTGAACCCTAAATCTACCCGTAACCCTTAACACTAACCCTATCCGTGAACCTAAACCCTGACCCTAACCATTACCCGCACCCAAGCATTTAACCCTGACACTAATCCTAATCCTTAATGCTAACCCCAACACTAAATCCTAACCCTAAACCCAACACTTATCCCTAATCCTATCCCTTAACCCTAACCCTAACCCTAATGCTAACCCCTAAACGTAACCCTAACCGTGACCAGTAAACCTAACCCTAACCTTTAACACAATTATAGCACATAACTCTAACTCAAAAACTAACCCTAACCCTAAACCTAACCCTAAACCCTAACTCTTAACCTTAACCCTAAGCATTAACTCTCACGCTAACCTTTAATCCTAACCCTGATCCTAATCTTCAACCCTAAACCTAACACTTAACCCTAACCCTGTACCAAACCCTAACCCCTCATCTTAACCCTAACCATAAACCTAAACCCTAAACCAAAGTGTAACCGTTAAACCTAACAGTAACCTTTAACCCTAACCATATTCCCTAACCCTAAGCCCTCACCCTAACCCTAACCATAATCCTAACCCTAAATCTAATTCTCAGACTTCTTGCTTTCTTAGAGTTTAGAAAGCCTGCAATCCTCCCATGCCATGCGTGAAAGGAGGCTCTACCACTGTGTCCTGCATGAAACCCACCGGCCCATAGCCAGAGTATGATAAAGTGGGTTCCCGGGTACAATCCCAGCCCCCTAAACTCCCCCCGCCCGTCTAATGCAGACAGGGCCCGTGCGCTAAGCATAAACAATACCTTTAACAGATAACCCTAACCCTGAACATAACACCCAACCCTGTTCCTATTTCTCCCCTTAACACGTAAACCTCACCATCCGCCTAACTTTAACCTCTTATCCTAACATTAATGCATAACCCATTTCCTGAGAATAACCCCTATCCCATAATTCTAACCCTATCTCCTAGTCATCACTGTGACACCTAATCCCTAACCCTAATTCTAAACCGCTAACCCTAACCGTAACCCTACCTACAACCCTAATACTGACAGTAACCCTTACTTCTGACCCCAACGCTATCCCTAACAAAAACCCTAACCATTCACCCTAACCACTAAGCCTTACCCTAACCCTTAAGCCTAATCCTAATCCTAGCCATTAAACCTAACCCTAGCTCTTAAAGCTAACCCTAAACCTTACCCACACGACTAGACCTAACCCTGACACTAACCTAACACCTAATCCTAACCAGAACCCCTAAAGCTAACCCTGAACCCTATCCCTAACCCTAGCAGTAAACTTTAACCCTAAACCTAAGCCCAACCCGTAACCCTAATCCTATCCTTTTACCCTAAAACTAACCCCTAAACCTAACCCCTATACCTCACCCTAACTCTAACCCCAATCCTAATTCTAACCATACCCCTTCATAAAACACTAACTCCTAACCGCTAACCCTAACACTCACCAAAAACCCTAATCACTACTCCCTAACCCTAATGCTTAACCTTTACCCTAACCGTAAAACCTCATCCTAAATCTTAACACTGACCCTAACCTTAAACTTTAACTCTAAGCCTAACCCTTAACACTACAGTAAGGAAGACCCTTAATGCTAATGGGATCCCTTATCCCTAACCCTAACACTACAGCTAAAAATAACCCTAACCTTGGATCCTTAAACCTAACCCCTAACACTTACTTTAACCCCAAACCCTAACCCTAATCCTAAGCATTAAACCGAAACCTATCTCTAAACCATAACGGTAGCCCTTACCCTAACGCCTAGATCTAACCCTAAATCTAACCTACCGCCTAATCCTAACCTTAAGCCCTAATGCTAACTCTAACCCTGAACCCTAAACCTACCCGTAACCCTTAACACTAACCCTATCCGTGAACCTTAACCCTGACCCTAACCATTACCCCAACCCAATCATTTAACCCTGACCCTACCCCTAGTCCTTAATGATAACCCTAACACTAAACCCTAACCCTAAGCCCAACACTTAACCCTACTACTGTCCCTTAAACCTAACCCTAACCCTAACCCTAATGCTAACCCCTAAACGTAACCCTAACCGTCACCAGTAAACCTAACCCTAACCTCTAACACAAACCATAGCACATAACGCTAACCCTAAAACTAACCCTAACCCTCACCCTAACCCTAAACCCTAACTCTTAACCTTAACCCTAAGCGTTAACTCTCACGCTAACCTTTAATCCTAACCCTAATACTAATCTTCAACCCTAAACCTAACACTTAACCCTAACCCTAACCCCTTATCTTAACTCTAACCGTAAACCTCAACCCTAAAGCAAAGTGTAACCGTTAAATCTAAGAGTAACCTTTAACCCTAACCCTAATCCCTAACCCTAAGTCCTCATCCTAACTCTAAACTTCATCCTTAACCCTAACCATAATCCTAACCCTAAATCTAATTCTCAGACTTCTTGCTTTCTTAGAGTTTAGAAAGCCTGCAATCCTCCCATGCCATGCGTGAAAGGAGGCTCTACCACTGTGTCCTGCATGAAACCCACGGGCCCATACCCAGAGTATGATAGAGTGGGTTCCCTTGTACAATCCCAGCCCCCGAAACTCCCCCCCACCCGCCCAATGCAGACAGGGCCCGTGCGCTAAGCATAAACAATACCTTTAACAGATAACCCTAACCCTGAACATAACACCCAACCCTGTTCCTATTTCTCCCCTAACACGTAAACCTCACCGTGCGCCTAACTTTAACCTCTTATCCTAACGTTAATGCATAACCCATTTCCTGAGAACAACCCCTATCCCATAATTCTAACCCTATCTCCTAGTCATCACTGTGACACCTAATCCCTAACCCTAATTCTAAACTGCTAACCCTAACCGTAACCCTACCTACAACCCTAACACTGACAGTAACCCTTACTTCTAACCCCAACGCTATGCCTAACAAAAACCCTAACCCTTCACCCTAACCCTTCACCCTAACCCCTAAGCCTTACCCTAACCCTTAACCCTAATCCTAATCCTAACCATTAAACCTAACCCTAGCTCTTAAAGCTAACCCTAAACCTTACCCTCACGACTAGACCTAACCCTGACACTAACCTAACACCTAACCCTAACCAGAACCCCTAAAGCTAACCCTGAACCCTGTCCCTAACCCTAGCAGTAAACTTTAACCCTAAACCTAAGCCCAACCCGTAACCCTAATCCTATCCTTTTACCCTAAAACTAACCCCTAAACCTAACCCCTATACCTCACCCTAACTCTAACCCCAATCCTAATTCTAACCATACCCCTTCATAAAACACTAACTCCTAACCGCTAACCCTAACACTAACCAAAAACCCTAATCACTAATCCCTAACCCTAACGCTTAACCTTTACCCTAACCTTTAACCCTCACCCTAAATCTTAACACTGACCCTAACCTTAACCTTTAACTCTAAGCCTAACCCTTAACCCTACAGTAAGGAAGACCCTTAATGCTAATGGGATCCCTTTTCCCTAACCCTAACACTACAGCTAAAAATAACCCTAACCTTTCATCCCTAAACCTAACCCCTAACACTTACTTTAACCCCAAACCCTAACCCTAATCCTAAGCATTAAACCTAACCCTATCTCTTAACCCTAACGCTAGCCGTTACCCTAATGCCTAGATCTAACCCTAAATCTAACCTAACGCCTAATCCTAACCTAAAGCCCTAATGCTAACTCTAACCCTGAACCCTAAACCTACCCGTAACCCTTAACACTAACCCTATCCATGAACCTTAACCCTGACCCTAACCATTACCCGCAACAAGCATTTAACCCTAACCCTAACCCTAATCCTTAATGCTAACCTTAACACTAAACCCTCACCCTAAGCCCAACACTTAACCCTAATCCTATGCCTTAACCCTAACCCTAACCCTAACTCTGATGCTAAACCCTAAACGTAACCCTAACCGTGAACAGTAAACCTAACCCTAACCTCTAAAACAAACCCTAGCACATAATTCTAACCCTAAAACTAACCCTAACCCTAAACCTAACCCTAAACCCTAACTCTTAACCTTAAGCCTAAGCGTTAACTCTCACGCTAACCTATAATCCTAACCCTAATCCTAATCTTCAACCCTAAACCTAACACTTAACTCTAACCCTGTACCAAACCCTAACCCCTCATCTTAACCCTAACCGTAAACCTCAACACTAAACCAAATGTAACCGTTAAACCAAAGAGTAATCTTTAACGCTAACTCTAATCCCTAACCCTAAGCCCTCACCCTAACACTAAACTTCATCCTTAACCCTAACCATTATCCTAACCCTAAATCTCATTCTCAGACTTCTTGCTTTCTTAGAGTTTAGAAAGCCTGCAATCCTCCCATGCCATGCGTGAAAGGAGGCTCTACCACTGTGTCCTGCATGAAACCCACGGGCCCATACCCAGAGTATGATAGAGTGGGTTCCCGGGTACAATCCCACCCCCTAAACTCCCCCCGCCCGCCTAATGCAGACAGGGCCCGTGCGCTAAGCATAAACAATACCTTTAACAGATAACCCTAACCCTGAACATAACACCCAACCCTGTTCCTCTTTCTCCCCTTAACACGTAAACCTCACCGTGCGCCTAACTTTAACCTCTTATCCTAACGTTAATGCATAACCCATTTCCTGAGAACAACCCCTATCCCATAATTGTAACCCTATCTCCTAGTGATCACTGTGACACCTAATCCCTAACCCTAATTCTAAACCGCTAACCCTAACCGTAACCCTACCTACAACCCTAACACTGACAATAACCCTTATTCTAACCTCAACGCTATGCCTAAGAAAAACCCCAACCCTTGACCCTAACCCTTCACCCTAACCCCTAAGCCTTACTCTAACCCTTAACCCTAATCCTAATCCTAACCATTAAACCTAACCCTAGCACTTAAAGCTAACCCTAAACCTTACCCTCACGACTAGACCTAAGCCTGACACTAACCTAACACCTAACCCTAACCAGAACCCCTAAAGCTAACCCTGAACCCTATCCCTAACCCTAGCAGTAAACTTTAACCCTAAACCTAAGCCCAACCCGTAACCCTAATCCTATCCTTTTACCCTAAAACTAACCCCTAAACCTAACCCCTATACCTCACCCTAACTCTAAACCCAATCCTAATTCTATCCATACCCCTTCATAAAACATTAACTCCTAACCGCTAACCCTAACACTAACCAAAAACCCTAATCACTAATCCCTAACCCTAACGCTTAACCTTTACCCTAACCGTTAACCCTCACCCTAAATCTTAACACTGACCCTAACCTTAACCTTTAACTCTAAGCCTAACCCTTAACCCTACAGTAAGGAAGACCCTTAATGCTAATGGGATCCCTTATCCCTAACCCTAACACTACAGCTAAAAATAACCCTAACCTTGGATCCTTAAACCTAACCCCTAACACTTACTTTCACCCCAAACCCTAACCCTAATCCTAAGCATTAAACCTAACCCTATCTCTTAACCCTAACGCTAGCCCTTACCCTAACGCCTAGATCTAACCCTAAATCTAACCTACCGCCTTATCCGAACCTTAAGCCCTAATGCTAACTCTAACCCTGAACCCTAAACCTACCCGTAACCCTTAACACTAACCGTATCCGTGAACCTTAACCCTGACCCTAACCATTACACGCACCCAAGCATTTAACCCAGACCCTAACCCTAATACTTAATGCTAACCCTAACTCTAAACCCTCACCCTAAGCCCAACACTTAACCCTAATCCTATCCCTTAACTCTAACCCTAACCCTAACCCTAATGCTACCCCCTAAACGTAACCCTAACCGTGACCAGTAAACCTAACCCTAACCTCTAACACAAACCATAGCACATAACTCTAACCCTAAAACTAACCCTAAACCTAACCCTAAACCCTAACTCTTAACCTTAACCCTAAGCGTTAACTCTCACGCTAACCTTTAATCCTAACCCTAATCCTAATCTTCAACCCTAAACCTAACACTTAACCCTAACCCTGTACCTAACCCTAACCCCTCATCTTAACCCTAACCGTAAACCTCAACCCTAAACCAAAGTGTAACCGTTAAACCTAAGAGTAACCTTTAACCCTAACCCTAAGCCCTAACCCTAAGCCCTCACCCTAACACTAAACTTCATCCTTAACCCTAACCAGAATCCTAACCCTAAATCTCATTCTCAGACTTCTTGCTTTCTTAGAGTTTAGAAAGCCTGCAATCCTCCCATGCCATGCGTGAAAGGAGGCTCTACCACTGTGTCCTGCATGAAACCCACGGGCCCATACCCAGAGTATGATAGAGTGGGTTCCCGGGTACAATCCCAGCCCCCTAAACTCCCTCCGCCCGCCTAATGCAGACAGGGCCCGTGCGCTAAGCATAAACAATACCTTTAACAGATAACCCTAACCCTGAACATAACACCCAACCCTGTTCCTATTTCTCCCCTTAACACGTAAACCTCACCGTGCGCTTAACTTTAACCTCTTATCGTAACGTTAATGCATAACCCATTTCCTGAGAACAACCCCTATCCCATAATTGTAACGCTATATCGTAGTCATCACTGTGACACCTAATCCCTAACCCTAATTCTAAACCGCTAACCCTAATCGTAACCCTACCTACAACCCTAACACTGACAGTAAACCTTACTTCTAACCCCAACGCTATGCCTAACAAAAACCCTAACCCTTCACCCTAACCCTTCACCCTAACCCCTAAGCCTTACCCTAACCCTTAACCCTAATCCTAATCCTAACCATTAAACCTAACCCTAGCTCTTAAAGCTAACCCTAAACCTTACCCTCACGACTAGACCTAACCCTGACACTAACCTAACACCTAACCCTAACCAGAACCCCTAAAGCTAACCCTGAACCCTATTCCTAAACCTAGCGGTAAATTTTAACCCTATACCTAAGCCCAACCCGTAACCCTATTCCTATCCTTTTACCCTAAAACTAACCGCTAAACCTAAGCCCTAACCCTAACCCCTATACCTCACCCTAACTCTAACCTCAATCCTAATTCTAACCATACCCCTTCATAAAACACTAACACCTAACCGCTAACCCTAACACTAACCAAAAACCCTAATCACTAATCCCTAACCCTAACGATTAACCTTTACTCTAACCGTTAACCCTCACCCTAAATCTAAACACTGACCCTAACCTTAACCTTTAACTCTAAGCCTAACCCTTAAGCCTACAGGAAGGAAGACCCTTAAAGCTAATGGGATCCCTTATCCCTAATCCTAACACTACAGCTAAAAATTACCCTAACCTTTGATCCTTAAACCTAACCTCTAACACTTACTTTAACCCCAAACCCTAACCCTAATCCTTAGCATTAAACCTAAACCTATCTCTTAACCCTAACGCTAGCCCTTACCCTAACGCCTAGATCTAACCCTAAATCTAACCTACCGCCTAATCCTAAACTTAAGCCCTAATGCTAACTCTAACCCTGAACCTTAAACCTACCCGTAACCCTTAACACTAACCCTATCCGTGAACCTTAACCCTGACCCTAACCATTACCCGCACCCCAGCATTTAACCCTGACCCTACCCCTAATCCTTAATGATAACCCTAACACTAAACCCTAACCCTAAGCCCAACACTTAACCCTAATCCTATCCCTTAACCCTAACCCTAACCCTAATGCTAACCCCTAAACGTAACCCTAGCCGTGACCAGTAAACCTAACCCTAACCTCTAACACAAACCATAGCACATAACTCTAACCCTATATCTAACCCTAACCCTAACCCTAACCCTAAACCCTAACACTTAACCTTAACCCTAAGCGTTAACTCTCACGCTAACCTTTAATCCTAACCCTAATCCTAATCTTCAACCCTAAACCTAACACTTAACCCTAACCCTGTACCTAAGCCTAACCCCTCATCTTAGCCCTAACCGTAAACCTCAACCCTAAACCAAAGTGTAACCGTTAAACCTAAGAGTAACCTTTAACCCTAACCCTAAGCCCTAACCCTAAGCCCTCACCCTAACACTAAACTTCATCCTTAACCCTAACCAGAATCCTAACCCTAAATCTCATTCTCAGACTTCTTCCTTTCTTAGAGTTTAGAAAGCCTGCAATCCTCCCATGCCATGCGGGAAAGGAGGCTCTACCACTGTGTCCTGCATGAAACCCACGGGCCCATACCCAGAGTATGATAGAGTGGGTTCCCGGGTACAAGCCCAGCCCCCTAAACTCCCCCCGCCCGCCTAATGCAGACAGGGCCCGTGCGCTAAGCATAAACAATATCTTTAACAGATAACCCTAACCCTGAACATAACACCCAACCCTGTTCCTATTTCTCCCCTTAACACGTAAACCTCACCGTGCGCCTAAATTTATCCTCTTATCCTAACGTTAATGCATAACCCATTTCCTGAGAACAACCCCTATCCCATAATTCTAACCCTATCTCCTAGTCATCACTGTGACACCTAATCCCTAAACCTAATTCTAAACCGCTAACCCTAACCGTAACCCTACCTACAACCCTAACACTGACAGTAACCCTTACTTCTAACCCCAACGCTATTCCTCACAAAAACCCCAACCCTTGACCCTAACCCTTCACCCTAACCCCTAAGCCTTACCCTAACCCTTAACCCTAATCCTAATCCTAACCATTAAACCTAACCCTAGCTCTTAAAGCTAACTCTAAACCTTACCCTCACGACTAGACCTAACCCTGACACTAACCTAACACCTAACCCTAACCAGAACCCCTAAAGCTAACCCTGAACCCTATCCCTAACCCTAGCAGTAAACTTTAACCCTAAACCTAAGCCCAACCCGTAACCCTAATCCTATCCTTTTACCCTAAAACTAACCCCTAAACCTAACCCCTATACCTCACCCTAACTCTAATCCCAATCCTAATTCTAACCATACCCCTTCATAAAACACTAACTCCTAACCGCTAACCCTAACACTAACCAAAAACCCTAATCACTAATCCCTAACCCTAACGCTTAACCTTTACCCTAACCGTTAACCCTCACCCTAAATCTTAACACTGACCCTAACCTTAACCTTTAACTCTAAGCCAAACCCTTAACCCTACAGTAAGGAAGACCCTTAATGCTAATGGGATCCCATATCCCTAACCATAACACTACAGCTAAAAATAACCCTAACCTTGGATCCTTAAACCTAACCCCTAACACTTACTTTAACCCCAAACCCTAACCCTAATCCTAAGCATTAAACCTAACCCTATCTCTTAACCCTAACGCTAGCCCTTACCCTAACGCCTAGATCTAACCCTAAATCTAACCTACCGCCTAATCCTAACCTTAAGCCCTAATGCTAACACTAACCCTGAACCCTAAACCTACCCGTAACCCTTAACACTAACCCTATCCATGATCCTTAACCCTGACCCTAACCATTACCCGCACCCAAGCATTTAACCCTGACCCTAACCCTAATCCTCAATGCTAACCCGAACACTAAACCCTAACCCTAAGCCCAACACTTATCCCTAATCCTGTCCCTTAACCCTAACCCTAAACCTAATGCTACCCCCTAAACGTAACCATAACCGTGACCAGTAAACCTAACCCTAACCTCTAACACAAACTATAGCACATAACTCTAACCCTAAATCTAACCCTAACCCTAAACCCTAACTCTTAACCTTAACCCTAAGCGTTAACTCTCACGCTAACCTTTAATCCTAACCCTAATCCTAATCTTCAACCCTAAACCTAACACTTAACCCTAACCCTGTACCAAACCCTAACCCCTCATCTTAACCCTAACCGTAAACCTCAACCCTAAACCAAAGTGTAACCGTTAAACCTAAGAGTAACCTTTAACCCTAACCCTAATCCCTAACCCTAAACTCTCACCCTAACACTAAACTTCATCCTTAACCCTAACCGTAATCCTAACCCTAAATCTAATTCTCAGACTTCTTGCTTTCTTAGAGTTTAGAAAGCCTGCCATCCTCCCATGCCATGCGTGAAAGGAGGCTCTACCACTGTGTCCTTCATGAAACCCACGGGCCCATACCCAGAGTATGATAGAGTGGGTTCCCGGATACAATCCCAGCGCCCTAAACTCCCCCCGCCCGCCTAATGCAGACAGGGCCCGTGCGCTAAGCATAAACAATACCTTTAACAGATAACCCTAACCCTGAACATAACACCCAACCCTGTTCCTATTTCTCCCCTTAACACGTAAACCTCACCATGCGCCTAACTTTAACCTCTTATCCTAACGTTAATGCATAACCCATTTCCTGAGAACAACCCCTATCCCATAATTCTAACCCTATCTCCTAGTCATCACTGTGACACCTAATCCCTAACCCTAATTCAAAACCGCTAACCCTAATCGTAACCCTACCTACAAACCTAAAACTGACAGTAACCCTTACTTCTAACCCCAACGCTATGCCTAACAAAAACCCTAACCCTTCACCCTAACCCCTAATCCTTACCCTAACCCTTAACCCTAATCCTAATCCTAACCATTAACCCTAACCCTAGCTCTTAAAGCTAACCCTAAACCTTACCCTCACGACTAGACCTAACCCTGACACTAACCTAACACCTAACCCTAACCAGAACCCCTAAAACTAACCCTGCAACCTATCCCTAACACTAGCAGTAAATTTTAACCCTAAACCTAAGCTCAACCCGTAACCCTAATCCTATCCTTTTACCCTAAAACTAACCCCTAAACCTAACCCCTATACCTCACCCTAACTCTAACCCCAATCCTAATTCTAACCATACCCCTTCATAAAACACTAACTCCTAACCTCTAACCCTAACACTAACCAAAAACCCTAATCACTAATCCCTAACCCTAACCCTTAACCTTTACCCTAACCGTTAACCCTCACCCTAAATCTTAACACTGACCGTAAA
>NW_027182935.1:127500-220000 GCF_041146395.1 Eulemur rufifrons
CGCCAAATCCTAAACTTAAGCCCTAATGCTAACTCTAACGCTGAACCCTAAACCTACCCGTAACCTTTAACACTAACCCTATCCGTGAACCTAAACCCTGACCCTAACCATTACCCGCACCCAAGCATTTAACCCTGACCCTAATCCTAATGCTTAATGCTAACGCCAACACTAAATCCTAACCCTAAGCCGAACACTTATCCCTAATCCTATCCCTTAACCCTAACTCTAACCCTAATGCTAACCCCTAAACGTAACCCTAACCGTGACCAGTAAACCTAACCCTAACCTTTAACACAATTATAGCACATAACTCTAACTGAAAAACTAACCCTAACCCTAACCCTAACCCTAAACCCTAACTCTTAACCTTAACCCTAAGCGTTAACTCTCACGCTAACCTTTAATCCTAACCCTGATCCTAATCTTCAACCCTAAACCTAACACTTAACCCTAACCCTGTACCAAACCCTAACCCCTCATCTTAACCCTAACCGTAAACCTCAACCCTAAACCAAAGTGTAACCGTTAAACCTAAGAGTAACCTTTAACCCTAACCATATTCCCTAACTCTAAGCCCTCACCCGAACCCTAACCATAATCCTAACCCTAAATCTAATTCTCAGACTTCTTGCTTCCTTAGAGTTTAGAAAGCCTGCAATCCTCCCATGCCATGCGTGAAAGGAGGCTCTACCACTGTGTCCTGCATGAAACCCACGGGCCCATACCCAGAGTATGATAGAGTGGGTTCCCGGGTACAATCCCAGCCCCCTAAACTCCCCCCGCCCGCCTAATGCAGACAGGGCCCGTGCGCTAAGCATAAACAATACCTTTAACAGATAACCCTAACCCTGAACATAACACCCAACCCTGTTCCTATTTCTCCCCTTAACACGTAAACCTCACCGTGCGCCTAACTTTAACCTCTTATCCTAACGTTAATGCATAACCCATTTCCTGAGAACAACCCCTATCCCATAATTCTAACCGTATCTCCTAGTCATCACTGTGACACCTAATCCCTAACCCTAATTCTAAACCGCTAACCCTAACCGTAACCCTACCTAGAACCCTAACACTGACAGTAACCCTTACTTCTAACCCCAACGCTATGCCTAACAAAAACCCTAACCCTTGACCCGAACCCTTCACCCTAACCCCTAAGCCTTACCCTAACCCTTAACCCTAATCCTAATCCTAACCATTAAACCTAACCCTAGCTCTTAAAGCTAACCCTAAACCTTACCCTCACCACTAGACCTAACCCTGACACTATCCTAACACCTAATCCTAACCAGAACCCCTAAAGCTAACCCTGAACCCTATCCCTAACCCTAGCAGTAAACTTTAACCCTAAACCTAAGCCGAACCCGTAACCCTAATCCTATCCTTTTACCCTAAAACTAACCCCTAAACCTCACCCTAACTCTAACCCCAATCCTAATTCTAACCATACCCCTTCATAAAACACTAACTCCTAACTGCTAACCCTAACACTGACCAAAAACCCTAATCACTAATCCCTAACCCTAACGCTTAACCTTTACCCTAACCATTAACCCTCACCCTAAATCTTAACACTGACCCTAACCTTAACCTTTAACTCTAAGCCTAACCCTTAACCCTACAGTAAGGAAGACCCTTAATGCTAATGGGATCCCTTATCCCTAACCCTAACACTTCAGCTAAAAATAACCCTAACCTTGGATCCTTAAACCTAACCCCTAACACTTACTTTAACCCCAAACCCTAACCCTAATCCTAAGCATTAAACCTAAACCTATCTCTTAACCCTAACGCTAGCCCTTACCATAACGCCTAGATCTAACCCTAAATCTAACCTACCGCCTAATCCTAACCTTAAGCACTAGTGCTAACACTAACCCTGAACGCTAAACGTACCCGTAACCCTTAACACTAACTCTATCCGTGAACCTTAACCCTCACTCTAACCATTACCCGCTCCCAAGCATTTAACACTGACCCTAACCCCAATCCTTAATGCTAACCCTAACACTAAACCCTAACCTTAAGCCCAACACTTATCCCTAATCCTATCCCTTAACCCTAACCCTAACCCTAACCCTAATGCTACCCCCTAAACGTAACCCTAACCGTGACCAGTAAACCTAACCCTAACCTCTAACACAAACCATAGCACATAACTCTAACCCTAAAACTAACCCTAACCCTAACCCTAACCCCTAACTCTTAACCATAACCCTAAGCGTTAACTCTCACGCTAACCTTTAATCCTAACCCTAATCCTAATCTTCAACCCTAAACCTAACACTTAACCCTAACCCTGTACCAAACCCTAACCCCTCATCTTAACCCTAACCGTAAACCTCAACCCTAAACCAAAGTGTAACTGTTAAACCTAAGGGTAACCTTTAACCCTAATCCTAATCCCTAACCCTAAGCCCTCACCCTAACACTAAACTTCATCCTTAACCCTAACCAGAATCCTAATCCGAAATCTAATTCTCAGACTTCTTGCTTTCTTAGAGTTTAGAAAGCCTGCAATCCTCCCATGCCATGCGTGAAAGGAGGCTCTACCACTGTGTCCTGCATGAAACCCACGGGCCCATACCCAGAGTATGATAGAGTGGGTTCCCGGGTACAAGCCCATCCCCCTAAACTCCCCCCGCCCGCCTAATGCAGACAGGGCCTGTGCGCTAAGCATAAACAATACCTTTAACAGATAACCCTAACCCTGAACATAGCACCCAACCCTGTTCCTGTTTCTCCCCTTAACACGTAAACCTCACCGTGCGCCTAACTTTAACCTCTTATCCTAACGTTAATGCATAACCCATTTCCTGAGAACAACCCCTATCCCATAATTCTAACCCTATATCCTAGTCATCACTGTGACACCTAATCCCTAACCCTAATTCTAAACCGCTAACCCTAACCGTAACCCTACCTACAACCCTAACACTGACAGTAACCCTTACTTCTAACCCCAACGCTATGCCTAACAAAAACCCTAACCCTTGACCCTAACCCTTCACCCTAACCCCTAAGCCTTACCCTAACCCTTAACCCTAATCCTAATCCTAACCATTAAACCTAACCCTAGCTCTTAAAGCTAACCCTAAACCTTACCCTCACGTCTAGACCTAACCCTGACACTAACCTAACACCTAACCCTATCCAGAACCCCTAAAGCTAACCCTGAACCCTATCCCTAACTCTAGCAGTAAACTTTAACCCTAAACCTAAGCCCAACCCGTAACCCTAATCCTATCCTTTTACCCTAAACCTAACCCCTATACCTCACCCTAACTCTAACCCCAATCCTAATTCTAACCATACCCCTTCATAAAACACTAACTCCTAACCACTAACCCGAACACTAACCAAAAACCCTAATCACTAATCCCTAACCCTAACGCTGAACCTTTACCCTAACCGTTAACCCTCACCCTAAATCTTAACACTGACCCTAACCTTAACCTTTAACTCTAAGCCTAACCCTTAACCCTACAGGAAGGAAGACCCTTAATGCTAATGGGATCCCTTATCCCTAACCCTAACACTACAGCTAAAAATAACCCTAACCTTGGATCCTTAAACCTGACCCCTAACACTTACTTTAACCCCAAACCCTAACCCTAATGCTAAGCATTAAACCTAACCCTATCTCTTAACCCTAACGCTAGCCCTTACCCTAACGCCTAGATGTAACCCTAAATCTTACCTACCGCCTAATCTTAACCTTAAGCCCTAATGCTAACCCTAACCCTGAACCCTAATCCTACCCGTAACCCTTAACACTAACCCTATCTGTGAACCTTAACCCTGACCCTAACCATTACCCACACCCAAGCATTTAACCCTGACCCTAACCCTAATCCTTAATGCTAACCCTAACACTAAACCCTAACCCTAAGCCCAACACTTATCCCTAATCCTATCCCTTAACCCTAACCCTAAGCCTAACCCTAATGCTACCCCCTAAACGTAACCCTAACCGTGACCAGTAAACCTAACCCTAACCTCTAACACAAACCATAGCACATAACTCTAACCCTAAAACTAACCCCAACCCTAAACCTAACCCTAAAACCTAACTCTTAACCTTAACCGTAGCGTTAACTCTCACGCTAACCTTTAATCCTAACCCTAATCCTAATCTTCAACCCTAAACCTAACACATAACCCTAACCCTGTACCAAACCCTAATCCCTCATCTTAACCCTAACCGTAAACCTCAACCCTAAACCAAAGTGTAACCGTTAAACCTAAGAGTAACCTTTAACCCTAACCCTAATCCCTAACCCTAAGCCCTCACCCTAACACTAAACTTCATCCTTAACCCTAACCAGAATCCTAACCCTAAATCTCATTCTCACACTTCTTGCTTTCTTAGAGTTTAGAAAGCCTGCAATCCTCCCATGCCATGCGTGAAAGGAGGCTCTACCACTGTGTCCTGCATGAAACCCACGGGCCCATACCCAGAGTATGATAGAGTGGGTTCCCGGGTACAATCCCAGCCCCCTAAACTCCCCCCGCCCGCCCAATGCAGACAGGGCCCGTGCGCTAAGCATAAACAATACCTTTAACAGATAACCCTAACCCTGAACATAACACCCAACCCTGTTCCTATTTCTCCCCTTAACACGTAAACCTCACCGTGCGCCTAAGTTTAACCCCTTATCCTAACGTTAATGCATAACCCATTTCCTGAGAACAACCCCTATCCCATAATTCTAACCCTATCTCCTAGTCATCACTGTGACACCTAATCCCTAACCCTAATTCTAAACCGCTAACCCTAACCGTAACCCTACCTACAACCCTAACACTGACAGTAACCCTTACTTCTAACCCCAACGCTATGCCTAACAAAAACCCTAACCCTTGACCCTAACCCTTCACCCTAACCCCTAAGCCTTACCCTAACCCTTAACCCTAATCCTAATCCTAACCATTAAACCTAACCCTAGCTCTTAAAGCTAACCCTAAACCTTACCCTCACGACTAGACCTAACCCTGACACTAACCTAACACCTAACCCTAACCAGAACCCCTAAAGCTAACCCTGAACCCTATAGCTAACCCTAGCAGTAAACTTTAACCCTAAACCTAAGCCCAACCCGTAACCCTAATCCTATCCTTTTACCCTAAAACTAACCCCTAAACCTAACCCCTATACCTCACCCTAAATCTAACCCCAATCCTAATTCTAACCATACCCCTTCATAAAACACTAACTCCTAACCGCTAACCCTAACACTAACCAAAAACCCTAATCACTAATCCCTAACCCTAACGCTTAACCTTTACCCTAACCGTTAACCCTCACCCGAAATCTTAACACTGACCCTAACCTGAACCTTTAACTCTAAGCCTAACCCTTAACCCTACAGTAAGGAAGACCCTTAATGCTAATGGGATCCCTTATCCCTAACCCTAACACTACAGCTAAAAATAACCCTAACCTTTGATCCTTAAACCTAACCCCTAACACTTACTTTAACCCCAAACCCTAACCCTAATCCTAAGCATTAAACCTTAACCTATCTCTTAACCCTAACGTTAGCCCTTACACTAAGGCCTAGATCTAACCCTAAATCTAACCTACCGCCTAATCCTAAACTTAAACCCTAATGCTAACTCTAACCCTGAACCCTAAACCTACCCGTAACCCTTAACACTAACCCTATCCGTGAACCTTAACCCTGACCCTAACCATTACCCAACCCAAGCATTTAACCCTGACCCTAACCCTAATCCTTAATGCTAACCCTAACACTAAACCCTAACCTTAAGCCCAACACTTATCCCTAAGCCTAACCCTTAACCCTAACACTAACCCTAACCCTAATGCTACCCCCTAAACGTAACCCTAACCGTGACCAGTAAACCTAACCCTAACCTCTAACACAAACCACAGCACATAACTCTAACCCTAAAACTAACCCTAACCCTAACCCTAACCCCTAACTCTTAACCATAACCCTAAGCGTTAACTCTCACGCTAACCTTTAATCCTAAACCTAATCCTAATCTTCAACCCTAAACCTAACACTTAACCCTAACCCTGTACCAAACCCTAACCCCTCATCTTAACCCTAACCGTAAACCTCAACCCTAAACCAAAGTGTAACCGTTAAACCTAAGAGTAACCTTTAACCCTAACCCTAATCCCTAACCCTAAGCCCTCACCCTAACACTAAACTTCATCCTTAACCCTAACCATAATCCTAACCCTAAATCTAATTCTCAGACTTCTTGCTTTCTTAGAGTTTAGAAAGCCTGCAATCCTCCCATGCCATGCGTGAAAGGAGGCTCTACCACTGTGTCCTGCATGAAACCCACGGGCCCATACCCAGAGTATGATAGAGTGGGTTCCAGGGTACAATGCCAGCCCCCTAAACTCCCCCCGCCCGCCTAATGCAGACAGGGCCCGTGCGCTAAGCATAAACAATACCTTTAACAGATAACCCTAACCCTGAACATAACACCCAACCCTGTTCCTATTTCTCCCCTTAACACGTAAACCTCACCGTGCGCCTAACTTTAACCTCTTATCCTAACGTTAATGCATAACCCATTTCCTGAGAACAACCCCTATCCCATAATTCTAACCCTATCTCCTAGTCATCACTGTGACACCTAATCCCTAACACTAGTTCTAAACCGCTAGCCCTGACCGTAACCCTACCTACAACCCTAACAGTGACAGTAACCCTTACTTCTAACCCCAACGCTATGCCTAACAAAAACCCTAACCCTTGACCCTAACCCTTCACCCTAACCCCTAAGCCTTACCCTAACCCTTAACCCTAATCCTAATCCTAACCATTAAACCTAACCCTAGCTCTTAAAGCTAACCCTAAACCTTACCCTCACGACTACACCTAACCCTGACACTAACCTAACACCTATCCCTAACCAGAACCCCTAAAGCTAACCCTGAACCCTATCCCTAACCCTAGCAGTAAACTTTAACCCTAAACCTAAGCCCAACCCGTAACCCTAATCCTATCCTTTTACCCTAAAACTAACCCCTAAACCTAACCCCTATACCTCACCCTCACTCTAACCCCAATCCTAATTCTAACCATACCCCTTCATAAAACACTAACTCCTAACCGCTAACCCTAACACTAACCAAAAACCCTAATCACTAATCCCTAACCCTAACGCTGAACCTTTACCCTAACCGTTAACCCTCACCCGAAATCTTAACACTGACCCTAACCTGAACCTTTAACTCTAAGCCTAACCCTTAACCCTACAGTAAGGAAGACCCTTAATGCTAATGGGATCCCTTATCCCTAACCCTAACACTACAGCTAAAAATAAACCTAACCTTTGATCCTTAAACCTAACCCCTAACACTTACTTTAACCCCAAACCCTAACCCTAATCCTAAGCATTAAACCTAAACCTATCTCTTAACCCTAACGTTAGCCCTTACACTAAGGCCTAGATCTAACCCTAAATCTAACCTACCGCCTAATCCTAACCTTAAGCCCTAATGCTAACTCTAACCCTGAACCCTAAACCTACCCGTAACCCTTAACACTAACCCTATCCGTGAACCTTAACCCTGACCCTAACCATTACCCGCACCCAAGCATTTAACCCTGACCCTAACCCTAATCCTTAATGCTAACCCTAACACTAAACCCTAACCTTAAGCCCAACACTTATCCCTAATCCTATCCCTTAACCCTAACCCTAACCCTAACCCTAATGCTACCCCCTAAACGTAACCCTAACCGTGACCAGTAAACCTAACCCTAACCTCTAACACAAACCATAGCACATAACTCTAACCCTAAAACTAACCCTAACCCTAACCCTAACCCCTAACTCTTAACCATAACCCTAAGCGTTAACTCTCACGCTAACCTTTAATCCTAACCCTAATCCTAATCTTCAACCCTAAACCTAACACTTAACCCTAACCCTGTACCAAACCCTAACCCCTCATCTTAACCCTAACCGTAAACCTCAACCCTAAACCAAAGTGTAACCGTTAAACCTAAGGGTAACCTTTAACCCTAATCCTAATCCCTAACCCTAAGCCCTCACCCTAACACTAAACTTCATCCTTAAACCTAACCAGAATCCTAATCCGAAATCTAATTCTCAGACTTCTTGCTTTCTTAGAGTTTAGAAAGCCTGCAATCCTCCCATGCCATGCGTGAAAGGAGGCTCTACCACTGTGTCCTGCATGAAACCCACGGGCCCATACCCAGAGTATGATAGAGTGGGTTCCCGGGTACAAGCCCAACCCCCTAAACTCCCCCCGCCCGCCTAATGCAGACAGGGCCTGTGCGCTAAGCATAAACAATACCTTTAACAGATAACCCTAACCCTGAACATAGCACCCAACCCTGTTCCTATTTCTCCCCTTAACACGTAAACCTCACCGTGCGCCTAACTTTAACCTCTTATCCTAACGTTAATGCATAACCCATTTCCTGAGAACAACCCCTATCCCATAATTCTAACCCTATATCCTAGTCATCACTGTGACACCTAATCCCTAACCCTAATTCTAAACCGCTAACCCTAACCGTAACCCTACCTACAACCCTAACACTGACAGTAACCCTTACTTCTAACCCCAACGCTATGCCTAACAAAAACCCCAACCCTTCACCCTAACCCTTCACCCTAACCCCTAAGCCTTAATCTAACCCTTAACCCTAATCCTAATCCTAACCATTAAACCTAACCCTAGCTCTTAAAGCTAACCCTAAACCTTACCCTCACGACTAGACCTAACCCTGACACTAACCTAACACCTAACCCTAACCAGAACCCCTAAAGCTAACCCTGAACCCTATCCCTAACCCTAGCAGTAAAGTTTAACCCAAACCTAAGCCCAACCCGTAACCCTAATCCTATCCTTTTACCCTAAAACTAACCCCTAAACCTAGCCCCTATATCTCACCCTAACTCTAACCCCAATCCTAATTCTAACCATACCCCTTCATAAAACACTAACTCCTAACCGCTAACCCTAACACTAACCAAAAACCCTAATCACTAATCCCTAACCCTAACGCTGAACCTTTACCCTAACCGTTAACCCTCACCCTAAATCTTAACACTAACCCTAACCTTAACCTTTAACTCTAAGCCTAACCCTTAACCCTACAGGAAGGAAGACCCTTAATGCTAATGGGATCCCTTATCCCTAACCCTAACACTACAGCTAAAAATAACCCTAACCTTGGATCCTTAAACCTGACCCCTAACACTTACTTTAACCCCAAACCCTAAACCTAATCCTAAGCATTAAACCTAACCCTATCTCTTAACCCTAACGCTAGCCCTTACCCTAACGCCTAGATGTAACCCTAAATCTAACCTACCGCCTAATCTTAACCTTAAGCCCTAATGCTAACTCTAACCCTGAACCCTAAACCTACCCGTAACCCTTAACACTAACCCTATCTGTGAACCTTAACCCTGACCCTAACCATTACCCACACCCAAGCATTTAACCCTGACCCTAACCCTAATCCTTAATGCTAACCCTAACACTAAACCCTAACCCTAAGCCCAACACTTATCCCTAATCCTATCCCTTAACCCTAACCCTAAGCCTAACCCTAATGCTACCCCCTAAACGTAACCCTAACCGTGACCAGTAAACCTAACCCTAACCTCTAACACAAACCATAGCACATAACTCTAACCCTAAAACTAACCCCAACCCTAAACCTAACCCTAAACCCTAACTCTTAACCTTAACCGTAGCGTTAACTCTCACGCTAACCTTTAATCGTAACCCTAATCCTAATCTTCAACCCTAAACCTAACACATAACCCTAACCCTGTACCAAACCCTAACCCCTCATCTTAACCCTAACCGTAAACCTCAACCCTAAACCAAAGTGTAACCGTTAAACCTAAGAGTAACCTTTAACCCTAACCCTAATCCCTAACCCTAAGCCCTCACCCTAACACTAAACTTCATCCTTAACCCTAATCAGAATCCTAACCCTAAATCTCATTCTCACACTTCTTGCTTTCTTAGAGTTTAGAAAGCCTGCAATCCTCCCATGCCATGCGTGAAAGGAGGCTCTACCACTGTGTCCTGCATGAAACCCACGGGCCCATACCCAGAGTATGATAGAGTGGGTTCCCGGGTACAATCCCAGCCCCCTAAACTCCCCCCGCCCGCCCAATGCAGACAGGGCCCGTGCGCTAAGCATAAACAATACCTTTAACAGATAACCCTAACCCTGAACATAACACCCAACCCTGTTCCTATTTCTCCCCTTAACACGTAAACCTCACCGTGCGCCTAAGTTTAACCCCTTATCCTAACGTTAATGCATAACCCATTTCCTGAGAACAACCCCTATCCCATAATTCTAACCCTACCTCCTAGTCATCACTGTGACACCTAATCCCTAACCCTAATTCTAAACCGCTAACCCTAACCGTAACCCTACCTACAACCCTAACACTGACAGTAACCCTTACTTCTAACCCCAACGCTATGCCTAACAAAAACCCTAACCCTTGACCCTAACCCTTCACCCTAACCCCTAAGCCTTACCCTAACCCTTAACCCTAATCCTAATCCTAACCATTAAACCTAACCCTAGCTCTTAAAGCTAACCCTAAACCTTACCCTCACGACTAGACCTAACCCTGACACTAACCTAACACCTAACCCTAACCAGAACCCCTAAAGCTAACCCTGAACCCTATAGCTAACCCTAGCAGTAAACTTTAACCCTAAACCTAAGCCCAACCCGTAACCCTAATCCTATCCTTTTACCCTAAAACTAACCCCTAAACCTAACCCCTATACCTCACCCTAAATCTAACCCCAATCCTAATTCTAACCATACCCCTTCATAAAACACTAACTCCTAACCGCTAACCCTAACACGAACCAAAAACCCTAATCACTAATCCCTAACCCTAACGCTTAACCTTTACCCTAACCGTTAACCCTCACCCGAAATCTTAACACTGACCCTAACCTGAACCTTTAACTCTAAGCCTAACCCTTAACCCTACAGTAAGGAAGACCCTTAATGCTAATGGGATCCCTTATCCCTAACCCTAACACTACAGCTAAAAATAACCCTAACCTTTGATCCTTAAACCTAACCCCTAACACTTACTTTAACCCCAAACCCTAACCCTAATCCTAAGCATTAAACCTTAACCTATCTCTTAACCCTAACGTTAGCCCTTACACTAAGGCCTAGATCTAACCCTAAATCTAACCTACCGCCTAATCCTAAACTTAAACCCTAATGCTAACTCTAACCCTGAACCCTAAACCTACCCGTAACCCTTAACACTAACCCTATCCGTGAACCTTAACCCTGACCCTAACCATTACCCAACCCAAGCATTTAACCCTGACCCTAACCCTAATCCTTAATGCTAACCCTAACACTAAACCCTAACCTTAAGCCCAACACTTATCCCTAAGCCTAACCCTTAACCCTAACACTAACCCTAACCCTAATGCTACCCCCTAAACGTAACCCTAACCGTGACCAGTAAACCTAACCCTAACCTCTAACACAAACCACAGCACATAACTCTAACCCTAAAACTAACCCTAACCCTAACCCTAACCCCTAACTCTTAACCATAACCCTAAGCGTTAACTCTCACGCTAACCTTTAATCCTAAACCTAATCCTAATCTTCAACCCTAAACCTAACACTTAACCCTAACCCTGTACCAAACCCTAACCCCTCATCTTAACCCTAACCGTAAACCTCAACCCTAAACCAAAGTGTAACCGTTAAACCTAAGAGTAACCTTTAACCCTAACCCTAATCCCTAACCCTAAGCCCTCACCCTAACACTAAACTTCATCCTTAACCCTAACCATAATCCTAACCCTAAATCTAATTCTCAGACTTCTTGCTTTCTTAGAGTTTAGAAAGCCTGCAATCCTCCCATGCCATGCGTGAAAGGAGGCTCTACCACTGTGTCCTGCATGAAACCCACGGGCCCATACCCAGAGTATGATAGAGTGGGTTCCCGGGTACAATGCCAGCCCCCTAAACTCCCCCCGCCCGCCTAATGCAGACAGGGCCCGTGCGCTAAGCATAAACAATACCTTTAACAGATAACCCTAACCCTGAACATAACACCCAACCCTGTTCCTATTTCTCCCCTTAACACGTAAACCTCACCGTGCGCCTAACTTTAACCTCTTATCCTAACGTTAATGCATAACCCATTTCCTGAGAACAACCCCTATCCCATAATTCTAACCCTATCTCCTAGTCATCACTGTGACACCTAATCCCTAACACTAGTTCTAAACCGCTAGCCCTGACCGTAACCCTACCTACAACCCTAACAGTGACAGTAACCCTTACTTCTAACCCCAACGCTATGCCTAACAAAAACCCTAACCCTTGACCCTAACCCTTCACCCTAACCCCTAAGCCTTACCCTAACCCTTAACCCTAATCCTAATCCTAACCATTAAACCTAACCCTAGCTCTTAAAGCTAACCCTAAACCTTACCCTCACGACTACACCTAACCCTGACACTAACCTAACACCTATCCCTAACCAGAACCCCTAAAGCTAACCCTGAACCCTATCCCTAACCCTAGCAGTAAACTTTAACCCTAAACCTAAGCCCAACCCGTAACCCTAATCCTATCCTTTTACCCTAAAACTAACCCCTAAACCTAACCCCTATACCTCACCCTCACTCTAACCCCAATCCTAATTCTAACCATACCCCTTCATAAAACACTAACTCCTAACCGCTAACCCTAACACTAACCAAAAACCCTAATCACTAATCCCTAACCCTAACGCTGAACCTTTACCCTAACCGTTAACCCTCACCCGAAATCTTAACACTGACCCTAACCTGAACCTTTAACTCTAAGCCTAACCCTTAACCCTACAGTAAGGAAGACCCTTAATGCTAATGGGATCCCTTATCCCTAACCCTAACACTACAGCTAAAAATAAACCTAACCTTTGATCCTTAAACCTAACCCCTAACAATTACTTTAACCCCAAACCCTAACCCTAATCCTAAGCATTAAACCTAACCCTATCTCTTAACCCTAACGCTAGCCCTTACCCTAACGCCTAGATGTAACCCTAAATCTAACCTACCGCCTAATCTTAACCTTAAGCCCTAATGCTAACTCTAACCCTGAACCCTAAACCTACCCGTAACCCTTAACACTAACCCTATCTGTGAACCTTAACCCTGACCCTAACCATTACCCACACCCAAGCATTTAACCCTGACCCTAACCCTAATCCTTAATGCTAACCCTAACACTAAACCCTAACCCTAAGCCCAACACTTATCCCTAATCCTATCCCTTAACCCTAACCCTAAGCCTAACCCTAATGCTACCCCCTAAACGTAACCCTAACCGTGACCAGTAAACCTAACCCTAACCTCTAACACAAACCATAGCACATAACTCTAACCCTAAAACTAACCCCAACCCTAAACCTAACCCTAAACCCTAACTCTTAACCTTAACCGTAGCGTTAACTCTCACGCTAACCTTTAATCGTAACCCTAATCCTAATCTTCAACCCTAAACCTAACACATAACCCTAACCCTGTACCAAACCCTAACCCCTCATCTTAATCCTAACCGTAAACCTCAACCCTAAACCAAAGTGTAACCGTTAAACCTAAGAGTAACCTTTAACCCTAACCCTAATCCCTAACCCTAAGCCCTCACCCTAACACTAAACTTCATCCTTAACCCTAATCAGAATCCTAACCCTAAATCTCATTCTCACACTTCTTGCTTTCTTAGAGTTTAGAAAGCCTGCAATCCTCCCATGCCATGCGTGAAAGGAGGCTCTACCACTGTGTCCTGCATGAAACCCACGGGCCCATACCCAGAGTATGATAGAGTGGGTTCCCGGGTACAATCCCAGCCCCCTAAACTCCCCCCGCCCGCCCAATGCAGACAGGGCCCGTGCGCTAAGCATAAACAATACCTTTAACAGATAACCCTAACCCTGAACATAACACCCAACCCTGTTCCTATTTCTCCCCTTAACACGTAAACCTCACCGTGCGCCTAAGTTTAACCCCTTATCCTAACGTTAATGCATAACCCATTTCCTGAGAACAACCCCTATCCCATAATTCTAACCCTATCTCCTAGTCATCACTGTGACACCTAATCCCTAACCCTAATTCTAAACCGCTAACCCTAACCGTAACCCTACCTACAACCCTAACACTGACAGTAACCCTTACTTCTAACCCCAACGCTATGCCTAACAAAAACCCTAACCCTTGACCCTAACCCTTCACCCTAACCCCTAAGCCTTACCCTAACCCTTAACCCTAATCCTAATCCTAACCATTAAACCTAACCCTAGCTCTTAAAGCTAACCCTAAACCTTACCCTCACGACTAGACCTAACCCTGACACTAACCTAACACCTAACCCTAACCAGAACCCCTAAAGCTAACCCTGAACCCTATCGCTAACCCTAGCAGTAAACTTTAACCCTAAACCTAAGCCCAACCTGTAACCCTAATCCTATCCTTTCACCCTAAAACTAACCCCTAAACCTAACCCCTATACCTCACCCTAACTCTGACCCCAATCCTAATTCTAACCATACCCCTTCATAAAACACTAACTCCTAACCGCTAACCCTAACACTAACCAAAAACCCTAATCACTAATCCCTAACCCTAACGCTTAACCTTTACCCTAACCGTTAACCCTCACCCTAAATCTTAACACTGACCCTAACCTTAACCTTTAACTCTAAGCCTAACCCTTAACCCTACACTAAGGAAGACCCTTAATGCTAATGGGATCCCTTATCCCTAACCCTAACACTACAGCTAAAAATAACCCTAACCTTGGATCCTTAAACATAACGCCTAACACTTAATTTAAGCCCAAACCCTAACCCTAATCCTAAGCATTAAACCTAACCCTATCTCTTAACCCTAACGCTAGCCCTTACCCTAACGCCTGGATCTAACCCTAAATCGAACCTACCGCCTAATCCTAACCTTAAGCCCTAATGCTAACTCTAACCCTGAACCCTAAACCTACCCGTAACCCTTAACACTAGCCCTATCCGTGAACCTTAACCCTGACCCTAACCATTACCCGCACCCAAGTATTTAACCCTGACCCTAAACCTAATCCTTAAATCTAACCCTAACACTAAACCCTAACCCTAAGCCCAACACTTAACCCTAATCCTATCCCTTAACCCTAACCCTAACCCTAACCCTAATGCTAACCCCTAAACGTAACCCTCACCGTGACCAGTAAACCTAACCCTAACCTCTAACACAAACCATAGCACATAACTCTAACCCTAAAACTAACCCTAACCCTAACCCTAACCCTAAACCCTAACACTTAACCTTAACCCTAAGCGTTAACTCTCACGCTAACCTTTAATCCTAACCCTAATCCTAATCTTCAACCCTAAACCTAACACTTAACCCTAACCCTGTACCAAACCCTAACCCCTCATCTTAACCCTAACCGTAAACCTCAACCCTAAACCAAAGTGTAACCGTTAAACCTAAGAGTAACCTTTAACCCTAACCCTAATCCCTAACCCTAAGCCCTCCCCCTAACACTAAACTTCATCCTTAACCCTAACCAGAATCCTAACCCTAAATCTAATTCTCAGACTTCTTGCTTTCTTCGAGTTTAGAAAGCCTGCAATCCTCCCATGCCATGCGTGAAAGGAGGCTCTACCACTGCGTCCTGGATGAAACCCACGGGCTCATACACAGAGTATGATAGAGTGGGTTCCCGGGTACAATCCCAGCCCCCTAAACTCCCCCCGCCCGCCCAATGCAGACAGGGCCCGTGCGCTAACGATAAACAATACCTTTAACAGATAACCCTAACCCTGAACATAACACCTAACCCTGTTCCTATTTCTCCCCTTAACACGTAAACCTCACCGTGCGCCTAACTTTAACGTCTTATCCTAACGTTAATGCATAACCCATTTCCTGAGAACAACCCCTATCCCATAATTCTAACCCTATCTCCTAGTCATCACTCTGACACCTAATCCCTAACCCTAATTCAAAACCGCTAACCCTAACCGTAACCCTACCTACAACCCTGACACTGAAAGTAACCCTTACTTCTAACCCCAACGCTATGCCTAACAAAAACCCTAACCCTTGACCCTAACCCTTCACCCTAACCCCTAAGCCTTACCCTAACCCTTAACCCTAATCCTAATCCTAACCATTAAACCTAACCCAAGCTCTTAAAGTTAACCCTAAACCTTACCCTCACGACTAGACCTAACCCTGACACTAACCTAACACTTAAACCTAACCAGAACCCCTAAAGCTAACCCTGAACCCTATCCCTAACCCTAGCAGTAAACTTTAACCCTAAACCTAAGCCAAACCCGTAACCATAACCCTATCCTTTTACCCTAAAACTAACCCCTAAACCTAACCCCTATACCTCACCCTAACTCTAACCCCAATCCTAATTCTAACCATACCCCTTCATAAAACACTAACTCCTAACCGCTAACCCTAACACTAACCAAAAACCCTAATCACTAATCCCTAACCCTAACGCTTAACCTTTACCCTAACCGTTAACCCTCACCCTAAATCTTAACACTGACCCTAACCTTAACCTTTAACTCTAAGCCTAACCCTGAACCCTACAGTAAGGAAGACCCTTAATGCTAATGGGCTCCCTTATCCCTAACCCTAACACTACAGCTAAAAATAACCCTAACCTTGGATCCTTACACCTGACCCCTAACACTTACTTTAACCCCAAACCCTAACCCTAATCCTAAGCGTTAAACCTAACCCTATCTCTTAACCCTAACGCTAGCCCTTACCCTAACGCCTAGATCTAACCCTAAATCTAACCTACCGCCTAATCCTAACCTTAAGCACTAATCCTAACACTAACCCTGAACCCTAAACCTACCCTTAACCTTTAACACTAACACTTTCCGTGAACCTTAACCCTGACCCTAACCATTACCCGCACCCAAGCATTTAACCATGACCCTAACAGTAAACCTTAATGCTAAACCTAACACTAAATCCTAACCCTAAGCCCAACACTTAACCCTAATCCTATCCCTTAACCCTAACCCTAACCCTAATGCTGCCCCCTAAACGTAACCCTAACCGTGACCAGTAAACCTAACCCTAACCTCTAACACAAACCATAGCACATAACTCTAACCCTAAAACTAACCCTAACCCTAACCCTAACCCTAAACCCTAACCCTTAACCTTAACCCTAAGCGTTAACTCTAACGCTAAACTTTAATCCTAACCCTAATCCTAATCTTCAACCCTAAACCTAACACTTAACCCTAACCCTGTACCAAACCCTAACCCCTCATCTTAACCCTAACCGTAAACCTCAACCCTAAACCAAAGTGTAACCGTTAAACCTAAGAGTAACCTTTAACCCTAACCCTATTCCCTAACCCTAAGCCCTCACCCTAACACTAAACTTCATCCTTAAACCTAACCAGAATCCTAACCCTAAATCTAATTCTCAGACTTCTTGCTTTCTTCGAGTTTAGAAAGCCTGCCATCCTCCAATGCCATGCGTGAAAGGAGGCTCTACCACTGTGTCCTGCCTGAAAGCCACGGGCCCATACCCAGAGTATGATAAAGTGGGTTCCCGAGTACAAACCCAGCCCCCTAAACTCCCTCCGCCCGCCTAATGCAGACAGGGCCCGTGCGCTAAGCATAAACAATACCTTTAACAGATAACCCTAACCCTGAACATAACACCCAACCCTGTTCCTATTTCTCCCCTTAACACGTAAACCTCACCGTGCGCCTAACTTTAACCTCTTATCCTAACGTTAATGCATAACCCATTTCCTGAGAACAACCCCTATCTCATAATTCTAACCTTATCTCCTAGTCATCATTGTGACACCTAATCCCTAACCCTAATTCTAAACCGCTAACCCTAACCGTAACCCTACCTACAACCCTAACACTGACAGTAACCCTTACTTCTAACCCCAACGCTATGCCTAACAAAAACCCTAACCCTTGACCCTAACCCTTCACCCTAACCCCTAAGCCTTACCCTAACCCTTAACCCTAATCCTAATCCTAACCATTAAACCTAACCCTAGCTCTTAAAGCTAACCCTAAACCTTACCCTCACGACTAGACCTAACCCTGACACTAACCTAACACCTAACCCTAACCAGAACCCCTAAAGCTAACCCTGAACCCTATCCCTAACCCTAGCAGTAAACTTTAACCCTAAACCTAAGCCCAACCCGTAACCCTAATCCTACCCTTTTACCCTAAAACTAACCCCTAAACCTAACCCCTATACCTCACCCTAACTCTAACCCCAATCCTAATTCTAACCATACACCTTCATAAAACACTAACTACTAACCGCTAACCCTAACACTAAGCAAAAACCCTAATCACTAATCCCTAACCCTAACGCTTAACCTTTACCCTAACCGTTAACCCTCACCCTAAATCTTAACACTGACCCTAACCTTAACCTTTAACTCTAAGCCTAACCCTTAACCCTACAGTAAGGAAGACCCTTAATGCTAATGGGATCCCTTATCCCTAACCCTAACACTACAGCTAAAAATAACCCTAACCTTGGATCCTTACACCTGACCCCTAACACTTACTTTAACCCCAAACCCTAACCCTAATCCTAAGCTTTAAACCTAACCCTATCTCTTAACTCTAACGCTAGCCCTTACCCTAACGCCTAGATCTAACCCTAAATCTAACCTACCGCCTAATCCTAACCTTAAGCACTAATCCTAACACTAACCCTGAACCCTAAACCTACCCGTAACCCTTAACACTAACCCTTTCCGTGAACCTTAACCCTGACCCTAACCATTACCCGCACCCAAGCATTAAACCCTGAACCTAACCCTAATCCTTAATGCTAACCCTAACACTAAATCCTAACCCTAAGCCCAACACTTAACCCTAATCCTATCCCTTAACCCTAACCCTAACCCTAATGCTAACCCCTAAACCTAACCCTAACCGTGACCATAAACCTAAACCTAAATTCTAACACAAACCATAGCACATAACTCTAATCCTAAAACTAACCCTAACCCTAACCCTAACCCTAAACCCTAACTCTTAACCTTAACCCTAAGCGTTAACTCTCACGCTAACCTTTAATCCTAACCCTAATCCTAATCTTCAACCCTAAACCTAACACTTAACCCTAACCCTGTACCAAACCCTAACCCCTCATCTTAACCCTAACCGTAAACCTCAACCCTAAACCAAAGTGTAACCGTTAAACCTAAGAGTAACCTTTAACCCTAACCCTATTCCCTAACCCTAAGCCCTCACCCTAACACTAAACTTCATCCTTAACCCTAACCATAATCCTAACCCTAAATCTAATTCTCAGACTTCTTGCTTTCTTCGAGTTTAGAAAGCCTCCCATCCTCCCATGCCATGCGTGAAAGGAGGCTCTACCACTGTGTCCTGCATGAAACCCACGGGCCCATACCCAGAGTATGATAGAGTGGGTTCCCGGGTACAATCCCAGGCCCCTAAACTCCCCCTGCCCGCCTAATGCAGACAGGGCCCCTGCGCTAAGCATAAACAATACCTTTAACAGATAACCCTAACCCTGAACATAACACCCAACCCTGTTCCTAGTTCTCCCCTTAACACGTAAACCTCACCGTGCGCCTAACTTTTACCTCTTATCCTAACGTTAATGCATAACCCATTTCCTGAGAACAACCCCTATCCCATAATTCTAACCCTATCTCCTAGTCATCACTGTGACACCTAATCCCTAACCCTAATTCTAAACCGCTAACCCTAACCGTAACCCTACCTACAACCCTAACACTGACAGTAACCCTTACTTCTAACCCCAACGCTATGCCTAACAAAAACCCTAACCCTTGACCCTAACCCTTCACTCTAACCCCTAAAGCTTACCCTAACCCTTAACCCTATATTAAGGAATACCCTTAATGCTAATGGGATCCCTTATCCCTAACCCTAACACTACAGCTAAAAATAACCCTAACCTTGGATCCTTAAACCTAACCCCTAACACTTACTTTAAACCCAAACCCTAACCCTAATCCTAAGCATTAAACCTAACTCTATCTCTTAACCCTAACGCTAGCCCTTACCCTAACGCCTAGATCTAACCCTAAATCTAACCTACCGTCTAATCCTAACCTTAAGCCCTAATGCTAACACTAACCCTGAACCCTAAACCTACCCGTAACCCTTAACACCAACCCTATCCGTCAACCTAAACCCTGACCCTAACCATTACCAGCACCCAAGCATTTAACCCTGACCCTAACCCTAATCCTTAATGCTAACCTTAACACTAAACCCTAAGCCTAAGCCCAACACTTAACCATAATCCTATCCCTTAACCCTAACCCGAACACTAACCCTAATGCTAACCCCTAAACGTAACCCTAACCGTGACCAGTAAAACTAAACCTAACCTCTAACACAAACCATAGCACATAACTCTAACCCTAAAACTAACCCTAACCCTAACCCTAACCCTAAACCCTAACTCTTAACCTTAACCCTAAGCGTTAACTCTCACGCTAACCTTTAATCCTAACCCTAATCCTAATCTTCAACCCTAAACCTAACACTTAACCCTAACCCTATACCAAACCCTAACCCCTCATCTTAACCCTAACCGTAAACCTCAACCCTAAACCAAAGTGTAACCGTTAAACCTAAGAGTAACCTTTAACCCTAACCCTAATCCCTAACCCTAAGCCCTCACCCTAACACTAAACTTCATCCTTAACCCTAACCAGAATCCTAACCCTAAATCTAATTCTCAGACTTCTTGCTTTCTTAGAGTTTAGAAAGCCTGCAATCCTCCCATGCCATGCGTGAAAGGAGGCTCTACCACTCTGTCCTGAATGAAACCCATTGGCCCATACCCAGAGTATGATAGAGTGGGTTCCCGGGTACAATCCCAGCCCCCTTAACTCCCCCCGCCCGCCTACTGCAGACAGGGCCCGTGCGCTAAGCATAAACAATACCTTTAACAGATAACCCTAACCCTGAACATAACACCCAACCCTGTTCCTATTTCTCCCCTTAACACGTAAACCTCACCGTGCGCCTAACTTTAACCTCTTATCCTAACGTTAATGCATAACCCATTTCCTGAGAACAACCCCTATCCCATAATTCTAACCCTATCTCCTAGTCTTCACTGTGACACCTAATCCCTAACCCTAATTCTAAACCGCTAACCCTAACCGTAACCCTATCTACAACCCTAACACTGACAGTGACTCTTACTTCTAACCCCAACGCTATGCCAAACAAAAACCCTAATTCTTGACCCTAACCCTTCACCCTAACCCCTAAGCCTTACCCTAACCCTTAACCCTAATCCTAATCCTAACCATTAAACCTAACCCTAGCTCTTAAAGCTAACCCTAAACCTTACCCTCACGACTAGACCTAACCCTGACACTAACCTAACACCTAACCCTAACCAGAACCCCTAAAGCTAACCCTGAACCCTATCCCTAACCCTAGCAGTAAACTTTAACCCTAAACCTAAGCCCAACCCGTAACCCTAATCCTATCCTTTTACCCTAAAACTAACCGTAAACCTAACCCCTATAGCTCACCCTAACTCTAACCCCAATCCTAATTCTAACCATACCCCTTCAGAAAACACTAACTCCTAACCCCTAACCCTAACACTAACCAAAAACCCTAATCACTAATCCCTAACCCTAACGCTTAACGTTTACCCTAACCGTTAACCCTCACCCTAAATCTTAACACTGACCCTAACCTTAAACTTTAACTCTAAGCCTAACCCTTAACCCTACAGTAAGGAAGACCCTTAATGCTAATGGGATCCCTTATCCCTAACCCTAACACTACAGCTAAAAATAACCCTAACCTTGGATCCTTAAACCTAACCCCTAACACTTACTTTAACCCCAAACCCTAACCCTAATCCTAAGCATTAAACCTAACCCTATCTCTTAACCCTAAACCTAGCCCTTACCCTAACGCCTAGATCTAACCCTAAATCTAACCTACCGCCTAATCCTAACCTTAAGCCCTAATGCTAACACTAACCCTGAACCCTAAACCTACCCGTAACACTTAACACTAACCCTATCCGTGAACCTGAACCCTGACCCTAACCATTACCCGCACCCAAGCATTTAACCATGACCCTAACCCTAATCCTTAATGCTAACCTTAACACTATACCCTAACCCTGAGCCCAACACTTAACCCTAATCCTATCCCTTAGCCCTAACCCTAACCCTAATGCTAACCCCTAAACGTAACCCTAACCGTGACCAGTAAACCTAACCTAACCTCTAACACAAACCATAGCACATAACTCTAACCCTAAAACTAACCCTAACCCTAACCCTAACCCTAAACCCTAAATCTTAACCTTAACCCTAAGCGTTAACTCTCACGCTAACCTTTAATCCTAACCCTAATCCTAATCTTCAACCCTAAACCTAACACTTAACCCTAACCCTGTACCAAACCCTAACCCCTCATCTTAATCCTAACCGTAAACCTCAACCCTAAGCCAAAGTGTAACCGTTAAACCTAAGAGTAACCTTTAACCCTAACCCTAATCCCTAACCCTAAGCCCTCACCCTGACACTAAACTTCATCCTTAACCCTAAGCAGAATCCTAACCCTAAATCTAATTCTCAGACTTCTTGCTTTCTTAGAGTTTAGAAAGCCTGCAATCCTCCCATGCCATGCGTGAAAGGAGGCTCTACCCCTGTGTCCTGCATGAAACCCACGGGCCCATACCCAGAGTATGATAGAGTGGGTTCCCGGGTACAATCCCAGCCCCCTAAACTCCCCCCGCCCGCCTAATGCAGACAGGGCCCGTGCGCTAAGCATAAACAATACCTTTAACAGATAACCCTAACCCTGAACATAACACCCAACCCTGTTCCTATTTCTGCCCTTAACACGTAAACCTCACCGTGCGCCTAACTTTAACCTCTTATCCTAACGTTAATGCATAACCCATTTCCTGAGAACAACCCCTATCCCATAATTCTAACCCTATCTCCTAGTCATCACTGTGACACCTAATCCCTAACCCTAATTCTAAACCGCTAACCCTAACCGTAACCCTATCTACAACCCTAACACTGACAGTAACCCTTACTTCTAACCCCAACGCTATGCCTAACAAAAACCCTAACCCTTGACCCTAACCATTCACCCTAACCCCTAAGGCTTACCCTAACCCTTAACCCTAATCCTAATCCTAACCATTAAACCTAACCCTAGCTCTTAAAGCTAACCCTAAACCTTACCCTCACGACTAGACCTAACCCTCACACTAACCTAACACCTAACCCTAACCAGAACCCCTAAAGCTAACCCTGAATCCTATCCCTAACCCTAGCAGTAAACTTTAACCCTAAACCTAAGCCCAACCCGTAACCCTAATCCTATCCTTTTACCCTAAAACTAACCCCTAAACCTAACCCCTATACCTCACCCTAACTCTAAACCCAATCCTAATTCTAACCATACCCCTTCATAAAACACTAACTCCTAACTGCTAACCCTAACACTAACCAAAAACCCTAATCACTAATCCCTAACCCTAATTCTTAACATTTACCCTAACCGTTTACCCTCACCCTAAATCTTAACACTGACCCTAACCTTAAACTTTAACTCTAAGCCTAACCCTTAACCCTACAGTAAGGAAGACCCTTAATGCTAATGGGATCCCTTATCCCTAACCCTAACACTACAGCTTAAAATAACCCTAACCTTTGATCCTTAAAGCAAACCCCTAACAATTACTTTAACCCCAAACCCTAACCCTAATCCTAAGCATTAAACCTAACTCTATCTCTTAACCCTAACGCTAGCCCTTACCCTAACGCCTAGATCTAACCCTAAATCTAACCTACCGTCTAATCCTAACCTTAAGCCCTAATGCTAACACTAACCCTGAACCCTAAACCTACCCGTAACCCTTATCACTAACCCTATCCGTTAACCTTAACCCTGACCCTAACCATTACCCGCACCCATCATTTAACCCTGATTCTAACCCTAATCCTTAATGCTAACCATAACACTAAACCCTAACCCTAAGCCCAACACTTAACCCTAATCCTATCCCTTAACACTAACCCTAACCCTAATGCTACCCCGTAAACGTAACCCTAACCGTGACCAGTAAACCTAACCCTAACCTCTAACACAAACCATAGCACATAACTCTAACCCTAAAACTAACCTTAACCCTAACCCTAACCCTAAACCCTAACACTTAACCTTAACCCTAAGCGTTAACTCTCACGCTAACCTTTCATCCTAACCCTAATCCTAATCTTCAACCCTAAACCTAACACTTAACCCTAACCCTGTACAAAACCCTAAACCCTCATCTTAACCCTAACCGTAAAACTCAACCCTAAGCCAAAGTGTAACCGTTAAACCTTAGAGTAACCTTTAGCCCTAACCCTAATCCCTAACCCTAAGCCCTCACCCTAACACTAAACTTCATCCTTAACCCTAACCAGAATCCTAACCCTAAATCTAATTCTCAGACTTCTTGCTTTCTTTGTGTTTAGAAAGCCTGCAATCCTCCCATGCCATGCGTGAAAGGAGGCTCTACCACTGTGTCCTGCATGAAACCCACGGGCCCATACCCAGAGTATGATAGAGTGGGTTCCCGGGTACAATCCCAGCCCCCTAAACTCCCCCCACCCGCCTAATGCAGACAGGGCCCGTGCACTAAGCATAAACAATACCTTTAACAGATAACCCTAACCCTGAACATAACACCCAACCCTGTTCCTATTTCTCCCCTTAACACGTAAACCTCACCGTGCGCCTAACTTTAACCTCTTATCCTAACGTTAATGCATAACCCATTTCCTGAGAACAACCCCTATCCCATAATTCTAACCCTATCTCCTAGTCATCACTGTGACACCTAATCCCTAACCCTAATTCTAAACCGCTAACCCTAACCGTAACCCTACCGACTACCCTAACACTGACCGTAACCCTTACTTCTAACCCCAACGCTATGCCTAACAAAAACCCTAACCCTTTACCCTAACCCTTCACCCTAACCCCTAAGCCTTACCCTAACCCTTAACCCTAATCCTAATCCTAACCATTAAACCTAACTCTAGCTCTTAAAGCTAACCCTAAACCTTACCCTCACGACTAGACCTAACCCTGACTCTAACCTAACACCTAACCCTAACCAGATCCCCTAAAGCTAACCCTGAACCCTATCCCTAACCCTAGCAGTAAACTTTAACCCTAAACCTCAGCCCAACCCGTAACCCTAATCCTATCCTTTTACCCTAAAACTAACCCCTAAACCTAACCCCTATACCTCACCCTAACTCTAACCCCAATCCTAATTCTAACCATACCCCTTCATAAAACACTAACTCCTAACCGCTAACCCTAACACTAACCAAAAACCCTAATCACTAATCCCTAACCCTAACGCTTAACCTTTACCCTAACCGTTAACCCTCACCCTCAATCTTAACACTGACCCTAACCTTAACCTTTAACTCTAAGCCTAACCCTTAACCCTACAGGAAGGAAGACCCTTAATGCTAATGGGATCCCTTATCCCTAACCCTAACACTACAGCTAAAAATAACCCTAACCTTTGATCCTTAAACCAAACCCCTAACAATTACTTTAACCCCAAACCCTAACCCTAATCCTAAGCATTAAACCTAACTCTATCTCTTAACCCTAACGCTAGCCCTTACCCTAACGCCTAGATCTAACCCTAAATCTAACCTACCGCCTAATCCTAACCTTAAGCCCTAATGCTAACACTAACCCTGAACCCTAAACCTACCCGTAACCCTTAAAACTAACCCTATCCGTGAACCTTAACCCTGACCCTAACCATTACCCGCACCCAAGCATTTAACCCTGACCCTACCCCTAATCCTTAATGCTAACCCTAACACTAAACCCTAAACCTAAGCCCAACACTTAACCCTAATCCTATCCCTTAACCCTAACTCTAACCCTAACCCTAATGCTAACCCCTAAACGTAACCCTAAACGTGACCAGTAAACCTAACCCTAACATCTAACACAAACCATAGCACATAACTCTAACCCTAAAACTAACCCTAACCCTAACCCTAAACCCTAACACTTAACCTTAACCCTAAGCGTTAACTCTCACGCTAACCTTTAATCCTAACCCTAATCCTAATCTTCAACCCTAAACCTAACACTTAACCCTAACCCTATACCAAACACTAACCCCTCATCTTAACCCTACCGTAAACCTCAACCCTAAACCAAAGTGTAACCGTTAAACCTAAGAGTAACCTTTAACCCTAACCATAATCCCTAACCCTAAGCCCTCACCCTAACACTAAACTTCATCCTTAACCCTAACCATAATCCTAACCCTAAATCTAATTCTCAGACTTCTTGCTTTCTTAGAGTTTAGAAAGCCTGCAATCCTCCCATGCCATGCGTGAAAGGAGGCTCTACCACTCTGTCCTGAAAGAAACCCATTGGCCCATACCCAGAGTATGATAGAGTGGGTTCCCGGGTACAATCCCAGCCCCCTTAACTCCCCCGGCCCGCCTACTGCAGACAGGGCCCGTGCGCTAAGCATAAACAATACCTTTAACAGATAACCCTAACCCTGAACATAACACCCAACCCTGTTGCTATTTCTCCCCTTAACACGTAAACCTCACCGTGCGCCTAACTTTAACCTCTTATCCTAACGTTAATGCATAACCCATTTCCTGAGAACAACCCCTATCCAATAATTCTAACCCTATCTCCTAGTCATCACTGTGACACCTAATCCCTAACCCTAATTCTAAACCGCTAACCCTAACCGTAACCCTATCTACAACCCTAACAATGACAGTGACTCTTACTTCTAAACCCAACGCTATGCCAAACAAAAACCCTAATTCTTGACCCTAACCCTTCACCCTAACCCCTAAGCCTTACCCTAACCCTTAACCCTAATCCTAATCCTAACCATTAAACCTAACCCTAGCTCTTAAAGCTAACCCTAAACCTTACCCTCACGACTAGACCTAACCCTGACACTAACCTAACACCTAACCCTAACCAGAACCCCTAAAGCTAACCCTGAACCCTATCCCTAACCCTAGCAGTAAACTTTAACCCTAAACCTAAGCCCAACCCGTAACCCTAATCCTATCCTTTTACCCTAAAACTAACCGTAAACCTAACCCCTATAGCTCACCCTAACTCTAACCCCAATCCTAATTCTAACCATACCCCTTCATAAAACACTAACTCCTAACCCCTAACCCTAACACTAACCAAAAACCCTAATCACTAATCCCTAACCCTAACGCTTAAACTTTACCCTACCGTTAACCCTCACCCTAAATCTTAACACTGACCCTAACCTTAACCTTTAACTCTAAGCCTAACCCTTAACCCTACAGTAAGGAAGACCCTTAATGCTAATGGGATCCCTTATCCCTAACCCTAACACTACAGCTAAAAATAACCCTAACCTTTGATCCTTAAACCTAACCCCTAACACTTACTTTAACCCCAAACCCTAACCCTAATCCTAAGCATTAAACCTAACCCTATCTCTTAACCCTAACCCTAGCCCTTACCCTAACGCCTAGATCTAACCCTAAATCTAACCTACCGCCTAATCCTAACCTTAAGCCCTAATGCTAACACTAACCCTGAACCCTAAACCTACCCATAACACTTAACACTAACCCTATCCGTGAATCTGAACCCTGACCCTAACCATTACCCGCACCCAAGCATTTAACCATGACCCTAACCCTAATCCTTAATGCTAACCTTAACACTATACCCTAACCCTGAGCCCAACACTTAACCCTAATCCTATCCCTTAGCCCTAACCCTAACCCTAATGCTAACCCCTAAACGTAACCCTAACCGTGACCAGTAAACCTAACCTAACCTCTAACACAAACCATAGCACATAACTCTAACCCTAAAACTAACCCTAACCCTAACCCTAACCCTAAACCCTAAATCTTAACCTTAACCCTAAGCGTTAACTCTCACGCTAACCTTTAATCCTAACCCTAATCCTAATCTTCAACCCTAAACCTAACACTTAACCCTAACCCTGTACCAAACCCTAACCCCTCATCTTAATCCTAACCGTAAACCTCAACCCTAAGCCAAAGTGTAACCGTTAAACCTAAGAGTAACCTTTAACCCTAACCCTAATCCCTAACCCTAAGCCCTCACCCTGACACTAAACTTCATCCTTAACCCTAAGCAGAATCCTAACCCTAAATCTAATTCTCAGACTTCTTGCTTTCTTAGAGTTTAGAAAGCCTGCAATCCTCCCATGCCATGCGTGAAAGGAGGCTCTACCCCTGTGTCCTGCATGAAACCCACGGGCCCATACCCAGAGTATGATAGAGTGGGTTCCCGGGTACAATCCCAGCCCCCTAAACTCACCCGCCCGCCTAATGCAGACAGGGCCCGTGCGCTAAGCATAAACAATACCTTTAACAGATAACCCTAACCCTGAACATAACACCCAACCCTGTTCCTATTTCTGCCCTTAACACGTAAACCTCACCGTGCGCCTAACTTTAACCTCTTATCCTAACGTTAATGCATAACCCATTTCCTGAGAACAACCCCTATCCCATAATTCTAACCCTATCTCCTAGTCATCACTGTGACACCTAATCCCTAACCCTAATTCTAAACCGCTAACCCTAACCGTAACCCTACCTACAACCCTAACACTGACAGTAACCCTTACTTCTAACCCCAACGCTATGCCTAACAAAAACCCTAACCCTTGACCCTAACCATTCACCCTAACCCTTAAGGGTTACCCTAACCCTTAACCCTAATCCTAATCCTAACCATTAAACCTAACCCTAGCTCTTAAAGCTAACCCTAAACCTTACCCTCACGACTAGACGTAACCCTCACACTAACCTAACACCTAACCCTAACCAGAACCCCTAAAGCTAACCCTGAACCCTATCCCTAACCCTAGCAGTAAACTTTAACCCTAAACCTAAGCCCAACCCGTAACCCTAATCCTATCCTTTTACCCTAAAACTAACCCCTAAACCTAACCCCTATACCTCACCCTAACTCTAAACCCAATCCTAATTCTAACCATACCCCTTCATAAAACACTAACTCCTAACTGCTAACCCTAACACTAACCAAAAACCCTAATCACTAATCCCTAACCCTAATTCTTAACATTTACCCTAACCGTTTACCCTCACCCTAAATCTTAACACTGACCCTAACCTTAACCTTTAACTCTAAGCCTAACCCTTAACCCTACAGTAAGGAAGACCCTTAATGCTAATGGGATACCTTATCCCTAACCCTAACACTACAGCTAAAAATAACCCTAACCTTGGATCCTTAAACCTGACCCCTAACACTTACTTTAACCCCAAACCCTAACCCTAATCCTAAGCATTAAACCTAACCCTATCTCTTAACCCTAACGCTAGCCCTTACCCTAACGCCTAGATCTAACCCTAAATCTAACCTACCGCCTAATCCTAACCTTAAGCCCTAATGTTAACACTAACCCTGAACCCTCAACCTATCCGTAACGCTTACCACTAACCCTATCCGTGAACCTTAACCCTGACCCTAACCATTACCCGCACTCAAGCATTTAACCCTGACCCTACCCCTAATCCTTAATGATAACCCTAACACTAAACCCTAACCTTAAACCCAACACTTAACCCTAATCCTATCCCTTAACCCTAACCCTAATGCTAACCCCTAAACGTAACCCTAACCGTCACCACTAAACCTAACCCTAACCTCTAACACAAACCATAGCACATAACTCTAACCCTAAATCTAACCCTAACCCTAAACCTAACCCTAAAGCCTAACTCTTAACGTTAACCCTATGCGTTAACTCTCACGCTAACCTTTAGTCCTAACCCTAATCCTAATCTTCAACCCTAAACCTAACACTTAACCCTAACCCTGAACCAAATCCTAACCCCTCATCTTAACCCTAACCGTAAACCCCAACCCTAAACCAAAGTGTAACCGTTAAACCTAAGAGTAACCTTTAACCCTATCCCTACTCCCTAACCCTAAGCCCTCACCCTAACACTAAACTTCATCTTTAACCATAAACATACTCCTAACCCTTAATCTAATTCTCAGACTTCTTGCTTTCTTAGAGTTTAGAAAGCCTGCAATCCTCCCATGCCATGCGTGAAAGGAGGCTCTACCACTGTGTCCTGCATGAAACCCACGGACACATACCCAGAGTATGATAGAGTGGGTTCCCGGGAACAATCCCAGCCCCCTAAACTCCCCCCGCCCGCCTAATGCAGACAGGGACCGTGCGCTAAGCATAAACATTACCTTTAACAGATAACCCTAACCCTGAACATAACACCCAACCCTGTTCCTATTTCTCCCCTTAACACGTAAACCTCACCGTGCGCCTAACTTTAACCTCTTATCCTAACGTTAATGCATAACCCATTTCCTGAGAACAACCCCTATCCCATAATTCTAACCCTATCCACTAGTCATCACTGTGACACCTAATCCCTAACCCTAATTCTAAACCGCTAACCCTAACCGTAACCCTACCTACAACCCTAACACTGACAGGAACCCTTACTTCTAACCCCAACACTATGCCTAACAAAAACCCTAACCCTTGACCCTAACCCTTCACCCTAACCCCTAAGCCTTACCCTAACCCTTAACCCTAATCCTAATCCTAACCATTAAACCTAACCCTAGCTCTTAAAGCTAACCCTAAACCTTACCCTCACGACTAGACCTAACCCTGACCCTAACCTAACACCAACCCTTACCAGAACCCCTAAAGCTAACCTTCAACCCTATCCCTAACCCTAGCAGTAAACTTTAACCCTAAACCTAAGCCCAACCCGTAACCCTAATCCTATCCTTTTACCCTAAAACTAACCCCTAAACCTAACCCCTATACCTCACCCTAACTCTAACTCCAATCCTCATTCTAACCATACCCCTTCATAAAACACTAACTCCTAACCGCTAACCCTAACACTAACCAAAAACCCTAATCACTAATCCCTAACCCTAACGCTTAACCTTTACCCTAACCATTAACCCTCACCCTAAATCTTAACACTGACCCTAACCTTAGCCTTTAACTCTAAGCCTAACCCTTAACCCTACAGTAAGGAAGACCCTTAATGCTAATGGGATCCCTTATCCCTAACCCTAACACTACAGCTAAAAATTACCCTAACCTTTGATCCTTAAACCTAACCCCTAACACTTAGTTTAACCCCAAAACCTAACCCTAATCCTAAGCATTCAACCTAACCCTATCTATTAACCCTAACGCTAGCCCTTACCCTAACGCCTAGATCTAACCCTAAATCTAACCTACCGCCTAATCCTAACCTTAAGCCCTAATGCTAACTCTAACCCTGAACCCTAAACCTACCCGTAACCCTTAACACTAACCCTATCCGTGAACCTTAACCCTGACCCTAACCATTACCCGCACCCAAGCACTTAACCCTGACCCTAACCCTAATCCTTAATGATAACCCTAACACGAAACCCTAACCCTAAGCCCAACACTTAACCCTAATCCTATCCCTTAACCCTAAACCTAACCCTAACCCTAATGCTAACCCCTAAACGTAACCCTAACCGTCAGAAGTAAACCTAACCCTAAACTCTAAAACAAACCATAGCACATAACTCTAACCCTAAAACTAACCCTAACCCTAACCTAAACCCTAACCCTAAACCCTAACTCTTAACCTTAACCCTAAGCGTTAACTCTCACGCTAACCTTTAATCCTAACCCTAATCCTAATTTTCAACCCTAAACCTAACACTTAACCCTAACCCTGTACCAAACCCTAACCCCTCATCTTAACCCTAACCGTAAACCTCAACCCTAAACCAAAGTGTAACCGTTAAACCTAAGAGTAACCTTTAACCCTAACCCTAATCCCTAACCCTAAGCCCTCACCCTATCACTAAACTTCATTTTTAACCCTAACAATAATCCTAACCCTAAATCTAATTCTCAGACTTCTTGCTTTCTTAGAGTTTAGAAAGCCTCCCATCCTCCCATGCCATGCGTGAAAGGAGGCTCTACCACTGTGTCCTGCATGAAACCCACGGGCCCATACCCAGAGTATGATAGAGTGGGTTCCCAGGTACAATCCCAGCCCCCTAAACTCCCCCCGCCCGCCTAATGCAGACAGGGCCCGTCCGCTAAGCATAAACAATACCTTTAACAGATAACCCTAACCCTGAACATAACACCCAACCCTGTTCCTATTTCTCCCCTTAACACGTAAACCTCACCGTGCGCCTAACTTTAACCTCTTATCCTAACGTTAATGCATAACCCATTTCCTGAGAACAGCCCCTATCCCATAATTCTAACCCTATCTCCTAGTCATCACTGTGACACCTAATCCCTAACCCTAATTCTAAACCGCTAACCCTAACCGTAACCCTACCTACAACCCAACACTGACAGTAACCCTTACTTCTAACCCCAACGCTATGCCTAACAAAAACCCTAACCATTGACCCTAACCCTTCACCCTAACCCCTAAGCCTTACCCTAACCCTTAACCCTAATCCTAATCCTAACCATTAAACCTAACCCTAGCTCTTAAAGCTAACCCTAAACCTTACCCTAACGACTAGACCTAACCCTGACACTCACCTAACACCTAACCCTAACCAGAACCCCTAAAGGTAACCCTGAATCCTATCCCTAACCCTAGCAGTAAACTTTAACCCTAAACCTAAGCCCAACCCGTAACCCTAATCCTATCCTTTTACCCCAAAACTAACCCTTAAACCTAACCCCTATACCTCACCCTAACTCTAACCCCAATCCTAATTCTAACCATACCCCTTGATAATACACTAACTCCTAACCGCTAACCCTAACACTAACCAAAAACTCTAATCACTAATACCTAACCCTAACGCCTAACCTTTACCCTAACCGTTAACCCTCACCCTAAATATTGACACTGACCCTAACCTTAACCTTTAACTCTAAGTCTATCCCTTAACCCTACAGTAAGGAAGACCCTTAATGCTAATGGGATCCCTTATCCCTAACCCTAACACTACAGCTAAAAATAACCCTAACCTTGGATCCTTAAACCTAACCCCTAACACTTACTTTAACCCCAAACCCTAACCCTAATCCTAAGCATTAAACCTAACCCTATCTCTTAACCCTAACGCTAGCCCTTACCCTAACGCCTAGATCTAACCCTAAATCTAACCTACCGCCTAATCCTAACCTTAAGCCCTAATGCTAACTCTAACCCTGAACCCTAAACCTACCCGTAACCCTTAACACTAACCCTATCCGTGAACCTTAACCCTGACCCTAACCATTACCCGCACCCAAGCATTTAACCCTGACCCTACCCCTAATCCTTAATGATAACCCTAACACTAAACCCTAACCCTAAGCCCAACACTTAACCCTAATCCTATCCTTTAACCCTAACCCTAACCCTAACCCTAATGCTCACCCCTAAACTTAACCCTAACCGTCACCAGTAAACCTAACCCTAATCTGTAACACAAACCATAGCACATAACTGTAAGCGTAAAACAAACCCTAACCCTAACCCTAACCCTAAACTCTAACTTTTAACCTTAACCCTAAGGGTTAACTCTCACGCTAACCTTTAATCCTAACCCTAATTCTAATCTTAAACCCTAAATCTAACACTTAACACTAACCCTGTACCTAACCCTAACCCCTCATCTTAACCCTAACCGTAAACCTCAACCCTAAACCAAAGTGTAACCGTTAAACCTAAGAGTAACCTTTAACCCTAACCCTAATCCCTAACCCTAAGCCCTCACCCTAACACTAAACTTCATCCTTAACCCTAACCAGAATCCTAACCCTAAATCTAATTCTCAGACTTCTTGCTTTCTTAGAGTTTAGAAAGCCTGCAATCCTCCCATGCCATGCGTGAAAGGAGGCTCTACCACTGTGTCCTGCATGAAACCCACGGGCCCATACCCAGAGTTTGATAGAGTGGGTTCCCGGGTACAATCCCAGCCCCCTAAACTCGCCCCGCCCGCCTAATGCAGACAGGGCCCGTGCGCTAAGCATAAACAATACCTTTAACAGATAACCCTAACCCTGAACATAACACCCAACCCTGTTCCTATTTCTCCCCTTAACACGTAAACCTCACCGTGCGCCTAACTGTAACCTCTTATCCTAACGTTAATGCATAACCCATTTCCTGAGAACAACCCCTATCCCATAATTCTAACCCTATCTCCTAGTCATCACTGTGACACCTAATCCCTAACCCTAATTCTAAACCGCTAACCCTAACCATAACCCTACCTACAACCCTAACACTGACAGTAACCCTTACTTCTAACCCCAACTCTATGCCTAACAAAAACCTTAACCCTTGACCCTAACCCTTCACCCTAACCCCTAAGCCTTACCCTAACCCTTAACCCTAATCCTAATCCTAACCATTAAACCTAACCCTAGCTCTTAAAGCTAACCCTAAACCTTACCCTCACGACTAGACCTAACCCTGACACTAACCTAACACCTAAACCTAACCAGAACCCCTAAAGCTAACCCTGAACCCTATCCCTAACCCTAGCAGTAAACTTTAACCCTAAACCTAAGCCCAACCCGTAACCCTAATCCTATCCTTTTACCCTAAAACTAAGCCCTAAACCTAACCCCCATACCTCACCCTAACTCTAACCCCAATCCTAATTCTAACCATACCCCTTCAGAAAACACTAACTCCTAACCGGTAACCCCAACACTACCCAAAAACCCTAATCACTAATCCCTAACCCTAACGCTTAACCTTTACCCTAACCGTTAACCCTCACCCTAAATCTTAACACTGACCCTAACCTTAACCTTTAACTCTAAGCCTAACCCTTAACCCTACAGTAAGGAAAACCCTTAATGCTAATGGGATCCCTTATCCCTTACCCTAACACTACAGCTAAAAATAACCCTAACCTTTCATCCTTAAACCTAACCCCTAACAATTACTTTAACCCTCAAACCTAACCCTAATCCTAAGCATTAAACCTAACCCTATCTCTTAACCCTAACGCTAGCCCTTTCCCTAACGCCTAGATCTAACCCTAAATCTAACCTACCGCCTAATCCTAACCTTAAGCCCTAATGCTAACTCTAACCCTGAACCCTAAACCTACCCGTAACCCTTAACACTAACCCTATCCGTGAACCTTAACCCTGACCCTAACCATTACCCGCACCCAAGCATTTAACCCTGACCCTACCCCTAATCCTTAATGATAACCCTAACACTAAATCCTAACCCTAAGCCCAACACTTAACCCTCATCCTATCCCTTAACCCTAACCCTAATGCTAACCCCTAAACGTAAGCCTAACCGTCACCAGTAAACCTAACCCTAACCTCTAACACAAACCATAGCACATAACTCTAACCCTAAAACTAACCCTAACCCTAACCCTAACCCTAAACCCTAACTCTTAACCTTAACCCTAAGCGTTAACTCTCACGCTAACCTTTAATCCTAACCCTAATCCTAATCTTCAACCCTAAACCTAACACTTAACCCTAACCCTGTACCAAACCCTAACCCCTCATCTTAACCCTAACCGTAAACCTCAACCCTAAACCAAAGTGTAGCCGTTCCTTTATCAAAAAAACCCAAAACAACACATGTTGGCGTGGGTGTGGAGAGACAGGAACAGTAATACAGTGCTGGTGGGACTGCAAACTCGTGCAACCTCTGTGGAAAGCATTATGGAAGTATCTTAAACAGATTCAAGTAGACCTGCCATTTGACCCAGCAATCCCATTACTGGGCTTATACCCAAATTAAAAAAGGTCATTCTGTAACAAAGGCACGTGTACCGAAATGTTTATAGCAGCACAATTCACAATAGCAAAGATGTGGAAACAACCCAAATGCCCATCAATACATGATTGGATTAGTAAACTGTGGTACATGTATACCATGAAATACTACTCAGCTATAAGGAATGATGAAGATACAACATCTCTATGGTTCTCCTGGAGAGAGTTGGAACCCATTATATTAAGTGAAGTATCCCAAGAATGGAAAAACAAGCATCACATGTACTCACCAGAAAATTGGTTTCCTTGATGATCACCTAAATACAAATCTGGGAACGACACCAATTGGACATCAGACTGAGGTGGGGGGTGGGGGAGGGGATGGAGGTATGCCTACACAATGAGTGCATTGCTCACCGTTTGGGGAGTGGTAACACTTGAAGGTGCTGACTCGGGAAAGGGGGGGTGGGGAAAAAAATATGAAACTATTGTTTTTAACTTGCACTGTTCACCTAATAATTTATCATGAATATTTCCCATATTATTTCATATCATTGTACAAGAAATAAGGTATACATTATGAGGAAAAAAAAAAAAAAACAAAGTGTAGCCGTTAAACCTAAGAGTAACCTTTAACCCTAACCCTAATCCCTAACCCTAAGCCCTCCCCCTAACACTAAACTTCATCCTTAACCCTAACCAGAATCCTAACCCTAAATCTAATTCTCAGACTTCTTGCTTTCTTAGAGTTTAGAAAGCCTGCAATCCTCCCATGCCATGCGGGAAAGGAGGCTCTACCACTGTGTCCTGCATGAAACCCACGGGCCCATACCCAGAGTATGATAGAGTGGGTTCCCGGGTACAATCCCAGCCCCCTAAACTCCCCCCGCCCGCCTAATGCAGACAGGGCCCGTGCGCTAAGCATAAACAATACCTTTAACAGATAACCCTAACCCTGAACATAACACCCAACCCTGTTCCTATTTCTCCCCTTAACACGTAAACCTCACCGTGCGCCTAACTTTAACCTCTTATCCTAACGTTAATGCATAAACCATTTCCTGAGACCAACCCCATCCCATAATTCTAACCCTATCTCCTACTCATCACTGTGACACCTAATCCCTAACCCTAATTTTAAACCGCTAACCCTAACTGTAACCCTACCTACAACTCTAACACTGACAGTAACCCTTACTTCTGACAGTAACCCCAACGTTATGCCTAACAAAAACCCTAACCCTTGACCCTGACCCTTCACCCTATCCCCTAAGCCTTACCCTAACCCTTAACCCTAATCCTAATCCTAACCATTAAACCTAACCCTAGCTCTTAAAGCTAACCCTAAACCTTACCCTCACGACTAGACCTAACCCTGACACTAACCTAACACCTAACCCTAACCAGAACCCCTAAAGCTCACCCTGAACCCTATCCCTAACCCTAGCAGTAAACTTTAACCCTAAACCTAAGCCCAACCCGTAACCCTAATCCTATCCTTTTACCCGAAAACTAACCCCTAAACCTAACCCCTATACCTCACCCTAACTCTAACCCCAATCCTAATTCTAACCATACCCCTTCATAAAACAGTAACTCCTAACCGCTAACCCTAACCCTAACGAAAAACCTTAATCACTAATCCCTAACCCTAACGCTTAACCTTTACCCTAACCATTAACCCTCACTCTAAATCTTAACACTGACCCTAACCTTAACCTTTAACTCTAAGCCTAACCCTTAACCCTACAGTAAGGAAGACCCTTAAAGCTAATGGGATCCCTTATCCCTAACCCTAACACTACAGCTAAAAATAACCCTAACCTTTGATCCTTAAACCTAACCCCTAATACTTACTTTTACCCAAAACCCTAACCCTAATCCTAAGCAGTAAACCTAAACTTATCTCTTAATCCTAAAGCTAGCCCTTACCCTAACGCCTAGATCTAACCCTAAATCTAACCTACCGCCTAATCCTAACCTTAAGCCCTAATGCTAACTCTAACCCTGAACCCTAAACCTACCCGTAACCCTTAACACTAACCCTATCCGTGAACCTTAACCGTGACCCTAACCATTACCCGCACCCAAGCATTTAACCCTGAATCTACCGCTAATCCTTAATGATAACCCTAACACTAAACCCTAACCCAGAGCCCAACACTTAACCCTAATCCTATCCCTTAACACTAACCCTAACCCTAACCCTAATGCTAAGCCCTAAACGTAACCCTAACCGTCACCAGTAAACCTAAACCTAACCTCTAACACAAACCATAGCACATAACTCTAACCCTAAAACTAACCCTAACCCTAACCCTAACCCTAAACTCTAACTCTTAACCTTAACCCTAAGCGTTAACTCTGACGCTAACCTTTAATCCTAACCCTAATTCTAATCTTCAACCCTAAACCTAACACTTAACCCTAACCCTGTAACAAACCCTAACCCCTCATCTTAACCCTAACCGTAAACCTCAACCCTAAACCAAAGTGTAACCGTTAAACCTAAGAGTAACCTTTAACCCTAACACTAATCCCTAACCCTAAGCCCTCACCCTAACACTAAACTTCATCCTTAACCCTAACCAGAATCCTAACCCTAAATCTAATTCTCAGACTTCTTGCTTTCTTAGAGTTTAGAAAGCCTGCAATCCTCCCATGCCATGCGTGAAAGGTGGCTCTACCACTGTGTCCTGCATGAAACCCACGGGCCCATACCCAGAGTATGATAGAGTGGGTTCCCGGGAACAATCCCAGCCCCCTAAACTCGCCCCGCCCGCCTAATGTAGACAGGGCCCGTGCGCTAAGCATAAACAATACCTTTAACAGATAACCCTAACCCTGAACATAACACCCAACCCTGTTCCTATTTCTCCCCTTAACACGTAAACCTCACCGTGCGCCTAACTGTAACCTCTTATCCTAACGTTAATGCATAACCCATTTCCTGAGAACAACCCCTATCCCATAATTCTAACCCTATCTCCTAGTCATCACTGTGACACCTAATCCCTAACCATAATTCTAAACCGCTAACCCTAACCGTAACCCTACCTACAACCCTAACACTGACAGTAACCCTTACTTCTAACCCCAACGCTATGTCTAACAAAAACCCTAACCCTTGACCCTAACTCTTCACCCTAACCCCTAAACCTTACCCTAACCCTTAACCCTAATCCTAATCCTAAACATTAAACCTAACCCTAGCTCTTAAAGCTAACCCTAAACCTTACCCTCACGACTAGACCTAACCCTGACAGTAACCTAACACCTAAACCTAACCAGAACCCCTAAAGCTAACCCTGAAACCTATCCCTAACCCTAGCAGTAAACTTTAACCCTAAACCTAAGCCCAACCCGTAACCCTAATCCTATCCTTTTACCCTAAAACTAGCCCCTAAACCTAACCCCCATACCTCACCCTAACTCTAACCCCAATCCTAATTCTAACCATACCCCTTCAGAAAACACTAACTCCTAACAGGTAACCCCAACACTACCCAAAAACCCTAATCACTATTCCCTAACCCTAACGCTTAACCTTTACCCTAACCGTTAACCCTCACCCTAAATCTTAACACTGACCCTAACCTTAAACTTTAACTCTAAGCCTAACCCTTAACCCTACAGTAAGGAAGACCCTTAATGCTAATGGGATCCCTTATCCCTTACCCTAACACTACAGCTAAAAATAACCCTAACCTTTCATCCTTAAACCTAACCCCTAACAATTACTTTAACCCCAAACCCTAACCCTAATCCTAAGCATTAAACCTAACCCTATCTCTTAACACTAACGCTAGCCCTTACCCTAACGCCTAGATCTAACCCTAAATCTAACCTACCGCCTAATCCTAACCTTAAGCCCTAATGCTAACTCTAACCCTGAACCCTAAACCTACCCGTAACCCTTAACACTAACCCTATCCGTGAACCTTAACCCTGACCCTAACCATTACCCGCACCCAAGCATTTAACCCTGACCCTACCCCTAATCCTTAATGATAACCCTAACACTAAACCCTAACCCTAAGCCCAACACTTAACTCTCAACCTATCCCTTAACCCTAACCCTAATGCTAACCCCTAAACGTAACCCTAACCGTCACCAGTAAACCTAACCCTAACCTCTAACACAAACCATAGCACATAACTCTCACCCTAAAACTAACCCTAACCCTAACCCTAACCCTAAACCCTAACTCTTAACCTTAACCCTAAGCGTTAACTCTCACGCTAACCTTTAATCCTAACCCTAATCCTAATCTTCAACCCTAAACCTAACACTTAACCCTAACCCTGTACCAAACCCTAACCCCTCATCTTAACCCTAACCGTAAACCTCAACCCTAAACCAAAGTGTAGCCGTTCCTTTATCAAAAAAACCCAAAACAACACATGTTGGCGTGGGTGTGGAGAGACAGGAACACTAATACAGTGCTGGTGGGACTGCAAACTCGTGCAACCTCTGTTGAAAGCATTATGGAAGTATCTTAAACAGATTCAAGTAGACCTGCCATTTGACCCAGCAATCCCATTACTGGGCATATACCCAAAGGAAAAAAGGTCATTCTGTAACAAAGGCACGTGTACCCAAATGTTTATAGCAGCACAATTCACAATAGCAAAGATGTGGAAACAACCCAAATGCCCATCAATACATGATTGGATTAGTAAACTGTGGTACATGTATACCATGGAATACTACTCAGCTATAAGGAATGATGAAGATACAACATCTCTATGGTTCTCCTGGAGAGATTTGGAACCCATTATATTAAGTGAAGTATCCCAAGAATGGAAAAACAAGCATCACATGTACTCACCAGAAAATTGGTTTCCTTGATGATCACCTAAATACAAATCTGGGAACGACACCAATTGGACATCAGACTGAGGCGGGGGGTGGGGGAGGGGATGGAGGTATGCCTACACAATGAGTGCATTGCTCACCGTTTGGGGAGTGGTAACACTTGAAGGTGCTGACTCGGGAAAGGGGGGTGGGGAAAAAAATATGAAACTATTGTTTTTAACTTGCACTGTTCACCTAATAATTTATCATGAATATTTCCCATATTATTTCATATCATTGTACAAGAAATAATGTATGCATTATGAGGAAAAAAAAAAAAAAACAAAGTGTAGCCGTTAAACCTAAGAGTAACCTTTAACCCAAACCCTAGTCCCTAACCCTAAGCCCTCCCCCTAACACTAAACTTCATCCTTAACCCTAACCAGAATCCTAACCCTAAATCTAATTCTCAGACTTCTTGCTTTCTTAGAGTTTAGAAAGCCTGCAATCCTCCCATGCCATGCGTGAAAGGAGGCTCTATCACTGGGTCCTGCATGAAACCCACGGGCCCATACCCAGAGTATGATAGAGTAGGTTCCCGGGTACAATCCCAGGCCCCTAAACTCCACCCGCCCGCCTAATGCAGACAGGGCCCGTGCGCTAAGCATAAACAATACCTTTAACAGATAACCCTAACCCTGAACATAACACCCAACCCTGTTCCTATTTCTCCCCTTAACACATAAACCTCACCGTGCGCCTAACTTTCACCTCTTATCCTAACGTTAATGCATAACCCATTTCCTGAGAACAACCCCTATCCCATAATTCTAACCCTATCTGCTAGTCATCACTGTGACACCTAATCCCTAACCCTAATTTTAAACCGCTAACCCTAACTGTAACCCTACCTTCAACTCTAACACTGACAGTAACCCTTACTTCTGACAGTAACCCCAACGTTATGCCTAACAAAAACCCGAACCCTTGACCCTGACCCTTCACCCTATCCCCTAAGCCTTACCCTAACCCTTAACCCTAATCCTAATCCTAACCATTAAACCTAATCCTAGCTCTTAAAGCTAACCCTAAACCTTACCCTCACGACTAGACCTAACCCTGACACTAACCTAACAACTAACCCTAACAAGAACCCCTAAAGCTAACCCTGAACCCTATCCCTAACCCTAGCAGTAAACTTTAACCCTAAACCTAAGCTCAACCCGTAACCCTAATCCTATCCTTTTACCCTAAAACTAACCCCTAAACCTAACCCCTATACCTCACCCTAACTCTAAACCCAATCCTAATTCTAACCATACCCATTCAGAAAAGACTAACTCCTAACCGCTAACTCTAACACTAACCAAAAACCCTAATCACTAATCCCTAACCCTAACGCTTAACCTTTACCCTAACCATTAACCCTCACCCTAAATCTTAACACTGACCCTAACCTTAACCTTTAACTCTAAGCCTAACCCTTAACCCTACAGTAAGGAAGACCCTTAATGCTAATGGGATCCCTTATCCCTAACCCTAAAACTACAGCTAAAAATAACCCTAACCTTGGATCCTTAAACCTAACCCCTAACACTTACTTTAACCCCAAACCCTAACCCTAATCCTAAGCATTAAACCTAACCCTATCTCTTAACCCTAACGCTAGCCCTTACCCTAACGCCTAGATCTAACCCTAAATCTAACTTACCGCCTAATCCTAACCTTAAGCCCTAATGCTAACACTAACCCTGAACCCCAAACCTACCCATAACCCTTAACACTAACCCTATCCGTGAACCTTAACCCTGAGCCTAACCATTACCCGCACCCAAGCATTTAACCCTGACCCTAACCCTAATCTTTAAAGCTAACCCTAACACTAAACCCTAACCCTAAGCCCAACACTTATCCCTAATCCTATCCCTTAACCCTAACCCTAACCCTAATGCTACCCCCTAAACGTAACCCTAACCGTGACCAGTAAACCTAACCCTAACCTCTAACACAAAACATGGCACATAACTCTAACCCTAAAACTAACCCTAAACCTAACCCTAAACCTAAACCCTAACTGTTAACCTTAACCCTAAGCGTTAACTCTCACGCTAACCTTTAATCCTAACCCTAATCCTAATCTTCAACCCTAAACCTAACACTTAATCCTAACCCTGTACCAAACGGTAACCCCTCATCTTAACCCTAACCGTAAACCTCAACCCTAAACCAAAGTGTAACCATTAAACCTAAGAGTAACCTTTAACCCTAACCCTATTCCCTAACCCTAAGCCCTCACCCTAACACTAAACTTCATCCTTAACCCTAACCAGAATCCTAACCCTAAATCTAATTCTCAGACCTCTTGCTTTCTTAGAGTGTAGAAATCCTGCAATCCTCCCATGCCATGCGTGAAAGGAGGCTCTACCACTGTGTCCTGCATGAAACCCACGGGCCCATACCCAGAGTATGATAGAGTGGGTTCCCGGGTACAATCCCAGCCCCCTAAACTCCCCCCGTCCGCCTAATGCAGACAGGGCCCGTGCGCTAAGCATAAACAATACCTTTAACAGATAACCCTAACCCTGAACATAACACCCAACCCTGTTCCTATTTCTCCCCTTAACACGTAAACCTCACCGTGCGCCTAACTTTAACCTCTTATCCTAACGTTAATGCATAACCCATTTCCTGAGAACAACCCCTATCCCATAATTCTAACCCTATCTCCTAGTCATCACTGTGACACCTAATCCCTAACCCTAATTCTAAACCGCTAACCCTAACCGTAACCCTACCTACAACCCTAACACTGACAGTAACCCTTACTTCTAACCCCAACGCTATGCCTAACAAAAACCCTAACCCTTGACCCTAACCCTTGATCCTAACCCCTAAGCCTTACCCTAACCCTTAACCCTAATCCTAATCCTAACCATTAAACCTAACCCTAGCTCTTAAAGCTAACCCTAAACCTTACCCTCATGACTAGACCTAACCCTGACACTAACCTAACACCTAACCCTAACCAGAACCCCTAAAGCTAACGCTGAACCCTATCCCTAACCTTAGCAGTAAACTTTAACCCTAAACCTAAGCCCAACCCGTAACCCTAATCCTATCCTTTTACCCTAAAACTAACCCCTAAACCTAACACCTATACCTCACCCTAACTCTAACCCCAATCCTAATTCTAACCATACCCCTTCATAAAACACTAACTCCTAACCGCTAACCCTAACACTAACCAAAAACCCTAATCACTAATCCCTAACCCTAACGCTTAACGTTTACCCTGACAGTTAACCCTCACCCTAAATCTTAACACTGACCCTAACCTTAACCTTTAACTCTAATCCTAACCCTTAACCCTACAGTAAGGAAGACCCTTAATGCTAATGGGATCCCTTATCCCTAACCCTAACACTACAGCTAAAAATAACCCTAACCTTGGATCCTTAAACATAACCCCTAACACTTACTTTAACCCCAAACCCTAACCCTAATCCTAAGCATTAAACCTAACCCTATCTCTTAACCCTAACGCTAGCCCTTACCCTAACGCCTAGATCTAACCCTAAATCTAACCTACCGCCTAATCCTAACCTTAAGCCCTAATGCTAACACTAACCCTGAACCCCAAACCTACCCATAACCCTTAACACTAACCCTATCCTTGAACCTTAACCCTGACCCTAACCATTACCCGCACCCAAGCATTTAACCCTGACCCTAACCCTAATCCTTAAAGCTAACCCTAACACTAAACCCTAACCCTAAGCCCAACACTTAACCCTAATCCTATCCCTTAACCCTAACTATAACCCTAATGCTACCCCCTAAACGTAACCCTAACCGTGACCAGTAAACCTAACCCTAACCTCTTACACAAACCATAGCACATAACTCTAACCCTAAAACTAACCCTAACCCTAACCTTAACCCTAAACCCTAACTCTTAACCCTAAGCGTTAACTCTCACGCTAACCTTTAATCCTAACCCTAATCCTAATCTTCAACCCTTAACCTAACACTTAACCCTAACCCTGTACCAAACCCTAATCCCTCATCTTAACCCTAACCGTAAACCTCAACCCTAAACCAAAGTGTAACCGTTAAACCTAAGAGTAACCTTTAACGTTAACCCTATTCCCTAACCCTAAGCCCTCACCCTAACAGTAAACTTCATCCTTAACCCTAACCAGAATCCTAACCCTAAATCTAATTCTCAGACTTCTTGCTTTCTTAGAGTTTAGAACGCCTGCAATGCTCCCATGCCATGCGTGAAAGGAGGCTCTACCACTGTGTCCTGCATGAAACCCACGGGCCCATACCCAGAGTATGATAGAGTGGGTTCCCGGGTACAATCCCAGCCCCCTAAACTCCCCCCGCCCGCCTAATGCAGACAGGGCCCGTGCGCTAAGCATAAACAATACCTTTAACAGATAACCCTAACCCTGAACATAACACCCAACCCTGTTCCTATTTCTCCCCTTAACACGTAAACCTCACCGTGCGCCTAACTTTAACCTCTTATCCTAACGTTAATGCATAACCCATTTCCTGAGAACAACCCCTATCCCATAATTCTAACCCTATCTCCTAGTCATCACCGTGACACCTAATCCCTAACCCTAATTCTAAACCGCTAACCCTAACCGTAACCCTACCTACAACCCTAACACTGACAGTAACCCTTACTTCTAACCCCAACGCTATGCCTAAAAAAACCCTAACCCTTGACCCTAACCCTTCACCCTAACCCCTAAGCCTTACCCTAACCCTTAACCCTAATCCTAATCCTAACCATTAAACCTAACCCTAGCTCTTAAAGCTAACCTTAAACGTTATCCTCACAACTAGACCTAACCCTCACACTAACCTAAACCTAACCCTAACCAGAAACCCTAAAGCTAAGCCTGAACCTTATCCCTAACCCTAGCAGTAAACTTTAACCCTAAACCTAAGCCCAACCCATAACCCCAATCCTATCCTTTTACTCTAAAACTAACCCCTAAACCTAACCCCTATACCTCACCCTAACTCTAACCCCAATCCTAATTCTAACCATACCCCTTCATAAAACACTAACTCCTAACTGCTAACCCTAAAACTAACCAAAAACCCTAATCACTAATCCCTAACCCTAACGCTTAACCTTTACCCTAACCGTTAACCCTCACCCTAAATCTTAACACTGACGCTAACCTTAACCTTTAACTCTAAGCCTAACCCTTAACCCTTCAGTAAGGAAGACCCTTAATGCTAATGGGATCCCTTATCCCTAACCCTAACACTACAGCTAAAAATAACCCTAGCCTTGGATCCTTAAACCTAACCCCTAACACTTACTTTAACCCCAAACCCTAACCCTAATCCTAAGCATTAAACCTAACCCTATCTCTTAACCCTAACGCTAGCCCTTACCCTAACGCCTAGATCTAACCCTCAATCTAACCTACCGCCGAATCCTAACCTTAAGCCCTAATGCTAACCCTAACCCTAACCCTAAACCTACCTGTAACCCTTAACACTAACCCTATCCGTGAACCTTAACCCTGACCCTAACCATTACCCGCACCCAAGCATTTAACCCTGACACTAACCCTAATCCTTAATGATAACCCGAACACTAAACCCTAACCCTAAGCCGAACACTTAACCCTAATCCTATTCCTTAACGCTAACCCTAACCCTAACCCTAATGCTAACCCCTAAACGTAACCCTAACCGTCACCAGTAAACCTAACCCTAACCTCTAGCACAAACCATAGCACATAACTCTAACCCTAAAACTAACCCTAAACCTAACCCTAAACCCTAACTCTTAACCTTAACCCTAGGCGTTAACTCTCACGCTAACCTTTAATCCTAAACCTAATCCTAATCTTCAACCCTAAACCTAACACTTAACCCTAACCCTGTACCAAACCCTAACCCCTCATCTTAACCGTAACCGTAAACCTCAACCCTAAACCAAAGTGTAACCGTTAAACCTAAGAGTAACCTTTAACCCTAACCCTAATCCCTAACCCTAAGCCCTCACCCTAAAAATAAAGTTCATCCTTAACCCTAACTATAATCCTAACCCTAAATCTAATTCTCAGACTTCTTGCTTTCTTAGAGTTTAGAAAGCCTGCAATCCTCCCATGCCATGCGTGAAAGGAGGCTCTACCACTGTGTCCTGCATGAAACCCACGGGCCCATACCCAGAGTATGATAGAGTGGGTTCCCGGGTACAATCCCAGCCCCCTAAACTCCCCCCGCCCGCCTCATGCAGACAGGGCCCGTGCGCTAAGCATAAACAATACCTTTAACAGATAACCCTAACCCTGAACATAACACCCAACCCTGTTCCTATTTCTCCCCTTAACACGTAAACCTCACCGTGCGCCTAACTTTAACCTCTTATCCTAACGTTAATGCATAAACCATTTCCTGAGAACAACCCCTATCCCATAATTCTAACCCTATCTCCTAGTCATCACTGTGACACCTAATCCCTAACCCTAATTCTAAACCGCTAACCCTAACCGTAACCCTACCGACAACCCTAACACTGACAGTAACCCTTACTTCTAACCCCAACGCTATGCCTAACAAAAACCCTAACTCTTGACCCTAACCCTTCACCCTAACCCTTAAGCCTTACCCTAACCCTTAACCCTAGTCCTAATGCTAACCATTAAACATAACCCTAGCTCTTAAAGCTAACCCTAAACCTTACCCTCACGACTAGACCTAACCCTGACACTAACCTAACACCTAACCCTAACCAGAACCCCTAAAGCTAACCCTGAACCCTATCCCTAACCCTAGCAGTAAATTTTAACCCTAAACTTAAGCCCCACCCGTAACCCTAATCCTATCCTTTTACCCTGAAACTAACCCCTAAACCTAACCCCTATACCTCACCCTAACTCTAACCCCAATCCTAATTCTAACCATACCCCTCATGAATCACTAACTCCTAACCGCTAACCCTAACACTAACCAAAAACCCTAATCACTAATCCCTAACCCTAACGCTGAACCTTTACCCTAACCGTTAACCCTCACCCTAAATCTTAACACTGACCCTAACCTTAACATTTAACTCTAAGCCTAACCCTTAACCCTACAGTAAGGAAGACCCTTAATGCTAATGGGATCCCTTATCCCTAACCCTAACACTGCAGCTAAAAATAACCCTAACCTTGGATCCTTAAACCTAACCCCTAACACTTACTTTAACCCCAAACTCTCACCCTAATCCTAAGCATTAAACCTAACCCTATCTCTTAAACCTAAAGCTATCCCTTACCCTAACGCCTAGATCTAACCCTAAATCTAACCTACTGCTTAATCGTAACCTTAAGCCCTAATGCTAACTCTAACCCTGAACCCTAAACCTACCCGTAACACTTAACACTAACCCTATCCAAGAACCTTAACCCTGACCCTAACCATTACCCGCACCCAAGCATTTAACCCAGACACTAACCCTAATCCTTAATGATAACCCTAACACTAAACCCTAACACTAAGCCCAACACTTAACCCTAATCCTATCCCTTAACCCTAGTCCTAATGCTAACCCCTAAACGTAACCCTAACCGTCACCAGTAAACCTAACCCTAACCTCTAACACAAACTATAGCACATAACTCTAACGCTAACACTAACCCTAACCCTAACCCTAACCCTACACCCTAACTCTTAACCTTAACACTAAGCGTTAACTCTCACGCTAACCTTTAATCCTAACCCTAATCCTAATCTTCAACCCTAAACCTAACACTTAACCCTAACCCTGTACCCAACCCTAACCCCTCATCTTAACCCTAACCGTAAACCTCAACCCTAAACCAAAGTGTAACCGTTAAACCTAAGAGTAACCTTTAACCCTAACCCTAATCCCTAACCCTAAGCCCTCACCCTAACACTAAACTTCATCCTTAACCCTAACCATAATCCTAACCCTAAATCTAATTCTCAGACTTCTTACTTTCTTAGAATTTAGAAAGCCTGCAATCCTCCCATGCCATGCGTGAAAGGAGGCTCTACCACTGTGTCCTGCATGAAACCCACGGGCCCATACCCAGAGTATGATAGAGTGGGTTTCCGGGTACAATCCCAGCCCCCTAAACTCCCCCCGCCCGCCTAATGCAGACAGGGCCCGTGTGCTAAGCATAAACAATACCTTTAACAGATAACCCTAACCCTGAACATAACACCCAACCCTGTTCCTATTTCTCCCCTTAACACGTAAACCTCACCGTTCGCTTAACTTTAACCTCTTATCCTAACGTTAATGCATAACCCATTTCCTGAGAACAACCCCTATCCTATAATTCTAACCCTATCTCCTAGTCATCACTGTGACACCTAATCTCTAACCCGAATTCTAAACCGCTAACCCTAACCATAACCATACCTACAACCCTAACACTGACAGTAACCCTTACTTCTAACCCCAACGCTATGCCTAACAAAAACCCTAACCCTTGACCCCAACCCTTCACCCTAACCCCTAAGTCTTACCCTAACCCTTAACCCTAATCCTAATCCTAACCATTAAACCTAACCCTAGCTCTTAAAGCTAACCCTAAACCTTACCCTCACGACTAGACCTAACCCTGACACTAACCTAACACCTAACCCTAACCAGAACCCCTAAAGCTCACCCTGAACCCTATCCCTAACCCTAGCAGTAAACTTTAACCCTAAACCTAAGCCCAACCCGTAACCCTAATCCTATCCTTTTACCCTAAAACTAACCCCTAAACCTAACCCCATACCTCACCCTAACTCTAAACCCAATGCTAATTCTTTTTTTTTTTATTTTAATTTTTTTTCAATTTAGTTTTACAGAATTAAAGAGTCTAACAGTATATCTTGTTAGATACAGTATGTCCTCATAATGTATACATTATTTCTTGTACAATGATATGAAATAATATGGGAAATATTCATGATAAATTATTAAGTGAACAGTGCAAGTTAAAAACAATAGTTTCATATTTTTTCCCCACCCCCCCTTTCCCGAGTCAGCACCTTCAAGTGTTACCACTCCCCAAACGGTGTGCAATGCACTCATTGTGTAGGCGTACCAACATTCCCTCCCCCACCCCCCACCTCAGTCTGATGCCCAATTGGTGTCATTCCCAGATTTGTGTTTAGGTGATGATCAGGGAAACCAATTTTCTGGTGAGTACATGTGATGCTTGTTTTTCCATTCTTGGGATACTTCACTTAATATAATGGGTTCCAACTCTCTCCAGGAGAACCATAGAGATGTCGTATCTTCATCATTCCTTATAGCTGAGTAATATTCCATGGTATACATATACCACAGTTTACTAATCCAATCATGTATTGATGGGCATTTGGGTTGTTTCCACATCTTTGCTATTGTGAATTGGGCTGCTATAAACATTTGGGTACACGTGCCTTTGTTACAGAATGACCTTTTTTCCTTTGGGTATATGCCCAGTAATGGGATTGCTGGGTCAAATGGCAGGTCTACTTGAATCTGTTTAAGATACCTCCATAATGCTTTCCACAGGGGTTGCACTAGTTTGCAGTCCCACCAGCAGTGTATTAGTGTTCCTGTCTCTCCACACCCACGCCAACATGTGTTGTTTTGGGTTTTTTTGATAAAGGCCATTCTCACTGGGGTTAAGTGATATCTCATTGTGGTTTTGATTTGCATTTCCCTGATGATTAGAGATGTTGAACACTTTTTCATATGTTTGTTAGCCATTTTTATATCTTCTTTTGAAAAATTTCTATTCATGTCCTTTGCCCACTTTTTGATAGGGTTGCTTGATTTTTTCTTGCTGATTTTCCTGAGTTCTAAATAGATTCTTGTTATCAGTCCTTTATCTGATGTGTAGTATGCAAAAATTTTTTCCCATTCCGTAGGTGATCTGTTTATTCTCTGGACTGTTTCTTTGGCTGTGCAGAAGCTTTTTAGTTTAATCATGTCCCATTCATTTATTTTTGTTGCTGCTGTGATTGCCTTGGGGGTCTTCTTCATAAATTCTCTGCCTAGGCCAATGTCTGTAAGAGTCTTTCCTACATTTTCTTCTAGAATTCTGATTGTATCACGCCTAAGGTTTAAGTCTGTTATCCACCGTGATTTGATTTTTGTGAGAGGTGAAAGCTGTGGGTCCTGTTTCAGTCTTCTGCAAGTGGCTAACCAATTCTCCCAGCACCATTTGTTGAATAGGGATTCTTGTCCCCGGAGTATATTCTTTCCCGCTTTGTCAAAAATTAGGTGACTATATGAGGATGGTTCTATATTTGGATTTTCTGTTGTGTTCCACTGGTCTGTGTCCCTGCACTTGTGCCAATACCAGGCTGTTTTAAGAACCACGGCCTTGTAGTATAGTTTGAGGTCTGGCAAATTAATACCTCCCATTTTGTTTTTATTGCTTAAAATTGCTTTTGCTATACGGGGTCTTCTTTGATTCCATACAAAGTGTATAATTATTTTCTCTATGTCTGTAAAGAATGATGTTGGTAATTTAATAGGGATTGCATTGAATTTGTAGATCACTTTGGGTAGTATAGACATTTTAACAATGTTGATTCTTCCGATCCACGAGCATGGTATATTTTTCCATCTATTTGCAAGTTCTGCTATTTCTTTTCTCAGTGTTTCATAGTTTTCCTTATAGAGGTCCTTTACCTCTTTAGTTAGATATATACCTAGATATTTTATTTTCTTTGTTGCTATTTTGAAGGGTATTGAGTCTTTAATTTGGTTTTCCGATTGACTGTTATTGGCATATATAAATGCCTCTGATTTGTGTATATTAATTTTGTAGCCTGAGACTTTGCTGTATTCGTTAATCAATTCCAGGAGTCTCTTGGTTGAATCCTGGGGGTTTTCCAGATATAACATCATATCATCAGCAAAAAGTGAGAGTTTGATCTCTTCCTTCCCTATTTGGACTCCCTTGATTCTGCTCTCTTGCCTGATAGCTCTCGCAAGGACTTCCAATACTATGTTGAAAAGTAATGGAGACAATGGGCAGCCCTGTCTGGTTCCAGTTCTAAGTGGGAGTGCTTTCAGTTTTTCCCCATTCAGTATGATGTTGGCTGTGGGTTTGTCATATATGGCTTGTATCATTTTTAGGTAGGTTCCATCAATGCCTATTTTGTTAAGCGTTTTTATCCTAAAAGGGTGTTGAATTTTGTCAAATGCTTTTTCTGCATCTAATGAGAGTATCATATGATTTTTGTTTTTGCTTCTATTTATGTGGTGAATTACATTGATAGATTTACGTATGTTGAACCACCCCTGCATCTCGGGGATGAAGCCCACTTGGTCGTGGTGGATTACTTTTTTGATAAGTACTTGGATTCGATTTGCTAGTATTTTATTGAAAATTTTTGCATCTATATTCATGAGGGAAATTGGTCTGTAGTTCTCTATTTTTGTTGAGTCCTTTCCGGGCTTTGGTATTAATGTTATATTGGCTTGGTAGAACGTGTCGGGGAGAACTCCATCCTTCTCAATATTGGAGAATAGTTTATGTAGGATGGGCACCAGTTCTTCTTTGTATGTATGGTAAAATTCAGGTGTGAACCCATCTGGACCAGGGCTTTTCTTTTTGGGAAGGTTTTTTATTGCTGTTTCGATTTCAGTTCTTGATATTGGTCTGTTCAGGTACTCTATTTCTTCCTGGTTGAGCCTGGGAAGACTATGTGTCTCTAAAAATTTGTCCATTTCCTCCACGTTCTCCAGTTTGTGTGCATAAAGATTTTTGTAGAATTCATAGATGATATCTTGTATCTCTGTAGCATCGGTTGTGATTTCTCCTTTCATGTTCCTAATGGAGGTTATTAGAGATTTTACTTTTGTGCTCTTGGTTAGTCTAGCCAGAGGTGTGTCTATTTTGTTTATCTTTTCAAAGAACCAACTTTTTGTTTTATTAATTTCCCTTATAGTTTCTTTGTTGTCCTTTTCATTTAGTTCTGATTTGATCTTAGTAATTTCTCGCCTTCTGCTGGGTTTGGGATCGTTCTGTTCTTCTTTCTCCAGCTCTTTGAGTCTATTCGTTAGGTTGTCTATTTGCATGTTTTCTGTCTTTTTGATATAGGCATTTATGGATATGAATTTTCCTCTCAGGACTGCTTTAACTGCATCCCATAGATTTTGATAAGTTGTATCTCCATTGTCATTTAATTCAAAGAAATTTATGATTTCCATCTTGATTTCTTCTTTTATAGAATAATTATTCAGGAGAAGGTTATTTAGTTTCCATGACTTTGAGTAAGAGTGAGGGTTTCTGTTTGTGATCATTGTTACTTTTATTCCGCTGTGATCTGAGAAGATGCATGGTATAATTTCTATTTTTTTGAATTTTTGAAGACATGATTTATGTCCTAGGACATGGTCAATCTTAGAGAATGTCCTGTGAGCTGATGAGAAGAATGTATATTCTGTGGACTTTGGGTAGAATGTCCTATAGATGTCAGCCATGCCCATTTGTTCTAGCATTCTATTTAGGTCCATTATGTCTTTGTTTATTTTCTGTTTAGAGGATCTGTCCTGTACTGTCAGTGGGGTGTTAAAGTCTCCAGCTATTACAGTATTATTATCTATCATCTGGTTCAGATCTAGTAGGGTTTGCTTTATGAATCTAGGTGCACCTAGGTTGGGTGCATATATATTGAGTACAGTCATGGCTTCTTGTTGAATTGTGCCCTTGACCAGTATGTAGTAGCCATTTTTGTCTTTTATTATTTTTGTTGGTTTGAAAGCTAAGTTATTGGAAATTAAGATTGCCACACCAGCTTTCTTTTCGTTACCGTTTGCTTGAAATACCGATTTCCATCCTTTTACTTTCAGTCTAAATGCATCTTTGCTCGTTAGGTGGGTTTCTTGGAGACAGCAGATACTTGGCTTGTGCTTTTTTATCCATTGGGACAGTCTATGTCTCTTGAGCGGGGAATTCAAGCCATTCACATTTATTGAGAAAACTGATAAGTGAGACGGTTTTTTGTTCAGCTTGTTGGGTAGAACTTCATTGCAATGTTTTCTCTCCTGAGCCATTGTGGTATCTGGAATTTGATCTTTAGCTCTTGAGTAGTTTTACATTCGTGGATCTTTCTTGTGCTGGTCCGTGTGTAACTCTCTTTTGAGTACTTCTTGCAGGGCTGGTCTTGTCTTGGTGAATTCCCTCAACCTTTGTTTATCTGAGAATGTCTTGATTTCTCCTTCGTATAGAAAACTTAGCTTAGCTGGGTACAAGATTCTAGGCTGGGCATTATTCTGTTTCAGAAGCGTGAAAATGGGGCCCCAACCTCTTCTTGCTTGTAAGGTTTCAGCTGAGAAATCTGGCGTAATTCTGATGGGTTTTCCTTTGTAAGTTACCTGTTTCTTTCTCCTTACAGCTCGGAGAAGGGACTCTTTAGTGGATATTTTGGTCAGCCTGATGACTACGTGGCGTGGTGTTTTCCTATTTGCTATGAATCTCCCAGGGGTCCTTTGAGCTTCTTGAATCTGTATGTCTAGAGTATTGGCAAGGCCTGGAAAATTTTCCTCGATTATGTCTTCAAATAGCTTGTCCAACCCTTGCTTATTGTCTTCTTCACCCTCAGGGATGCCAATAACTCTCAAGTTAGGTTTCTTCACATAATCCCACATTTCTTGAAGACTCAGATCATTTCTCTTACTTTTTTGATCTATCTCTGTGACTGACTTATTTAGTTGAAAGGAGTTATCTTCAATTTCTGAAATTCTTTCCTCTGTTTGATCTACCCTGCTTTTGAGACTTTCCACAGTGTTTTGTAGCTCTCTGAGTGAATTCTTCATTTCTAGGAGTTCAGTTTGGTTTTTCTTCAATATTTCAATTTCTTTAGTGAATTTTTCCTCCAAATCCTGAATTTTTTTTGCATTTTCCTTGTGTTGTCTGTCCATTGATTCTTGTATATTATTTAGCTTGTTTATGATCCATAATTGGAATTCTTCCTGTGACATGTTGGTGTTTTGAGTCTGGTTTGTGTCAAATGTTTGAGAGCCGGTATTTCTCTTTGGGGGTGAGCTTTCTGTTTGATTCTTTGTGCTTCCTGTGTTTTTTCGCTGGGCCCTTCCCATCTAGATTAATCGTTGGATCTTTACTTATAGATTTAGTCTGGTTAACAGGACTCTCTGTGCTCTATTCTTAGGCTGTGGAGTAGTCTAGGTATATTGCTTCCTTTGGCAAGAGGGGAAGACTGTTGTGAATTGTTTAGAAATTTTTCTATTTCAGTTGGGGGACTGCTTCTGATGGGTCCAATCCTAGAGGATTGGAGTGATCCAAGACTGCTTTGGTGAGTTAGGACACTGTGTTGTAGTCTTTCAGAGGGCAGGCAGGGTCCACACTAGTAGTGGGCCAAAATTCTCTTTGTTTGTTTGTTTCCCTTTGGTTCTTCCTCTATAGGGGTGGTTTCTGTCTCTATCTGCAGGAAAAATACTAGTTGTGGGGAGTGGATGGTGCCCTCGCTCGCTCAGCGCCCCATTTGCTGCAACTCCCACAGGCAAAAGTCTGCCTTGGCCCAATGTCCCCAGGGACCAGGCTCCACACTCTCGCTTCTGGAGAAGTAGTCAATGTTTAGACGTGGGTGGGGACCCTATATAAGGTCTGTGGACCAGGGGAGGGGGCCGTCCAGGGAGCCTCTTGGCACCCTATTGCTCCGCAGTGACTTGGCTGTGGGCCCCAAGATGGCTATTGCGTGCCCGCAGATCGCCGGCGTTGGGAGTGACTACTCAGGTTCCGGTATGTACCAGAGCCAGGGGCCTGGCCCGTTCCCAAGCTCAGCGTGGGTTCCCAGTTAGAAGGCAAAAAGAGAGAAGAAATAAGGAAAAAGAAAAAAGAAAAGAAAAGAAAAAAAGAAAAAAAAAGAAGTGAAAAGAAAGAACAGAAGGAGAAGAAAAAGAAAGAGAAAAGAAAAGGAGAAGAGAAGAGGAAAAAAAGAAAAAAAATAAAAAAATAAAAAAATAAAAAACAAAAAAACAAAGACAAAAACAAAAACCAAACTAACAAATAACACAAAGAGACCTAACCCAGAAACAGCGAAAACACAAACACAAAAGAACAAAAACAGAGCTACACAGCACCACAGCGCGTCGCTAAACGAAGGGATACACAATTCTGAAGTATACAGTTCAGCGGCTCAATGATCGTGTTTTTGCGCCTTAGCGCAGCTCCGCCCCTTCACGCCCGCTCCGTTGGTTCCGGAGCGGCAACTCAGTGTTTATTTTACGTCTTAGCGCAGCTCCGCCCCTTCACGCCCGCTCCGTTTGTTCCGGAGCGGCAACTCAGTGTTTATTTTAAGTCTTAGCGCAGCTCCGCCCCTTCACGCCCGCTCCGTTTGTTCCGGAGCGGCAACTCAGTGTTTATTTTAAGTCTTAGCGCAGCTCCGCCCCTTCACGCCGAGTGCCGCCGGCGGAGATGGCGCGGGCCCAGAGACCAGCGGGGGGCGCCGGGGAGAGAGAGCCGCTGGGTACCTTATGGCTCCCGAGCGGTTCCGACTTTGCTTTCAAGATGGCGCCCGCAGCGCTCCGGGGTCGGAGGGGGACCGGCTCCCCGGCAGGCAGAGACCAGGGACCGCCGCTGCCGGGGGGTTTGGCGGGCAAAGCCGCCGGGGGCCAGCGGCTGAAGAACCACCGACAAAAGTAGCGCAGAGGTACAGCGCAATTCGCTGATCGGGGATTGATCGTGCCCCTCCCCCCTGGAACAGGTCCGTCCCTTCTCGCCAAGGACTGTCTCAGCCGAGACTTCCCAGGTTCCAAGCTATTCTCCCGAAAAAGCCTCCTGTCTGCAATGCCCTACGTCTCGCTCGGAGATTCTGCTCTGGCTTGCGAGGGGGTCTCCAAGCAATTGGGGGTGGAGGTCAGTGAGGAGCGCAAGCCGCTTTTCCTAAAGACTGCCCCCGCCCCACCTGGGGGCGGGCGTAGCCGCCTGCGCTCCGCTGGCTACAGTCTGTTCCGCGCCTTCCGCAGAGTTCCGCGATCTTAATTTCTGTTCACCTCAGACCTCACTTGCTCTGTTTGTCCCACGCTGATTCTCCGTGGATTCACACCGCTGTTCCTGTGTGGGAGCGGTCCTCTAGCGTTGTGGCAGGTCCGGATCCACGGTTCCACGCCGGAGCGCAGATCCAAGCAGTCACCGCCACTCCGCCATCTTCCTCTTCTTTTACTAACCCCAATCCTAATTCTAACCATACCCCTTCATAAAACACTAACTCCTAACCGCTAAACCTAACACTAACCAAAAACCGTAATCACTAATCCCTAACCCTAACGCTTAACCTTTACCCTAACCGTTAACCCTCACCCTAAATCTTAACACTGACCCTAACCTTAAACTTTAACTCTAAACCTAACCCTTAACCCTACAGTAAGGAAGACCCTTAATGCTAACGGGATCCCTTATCCCTAACCCTAACACTACAGCTAAAAATAACCCTAACCTTGGATCCTTAAACCTAACCCCTAACACTTACTTTAACCCCAAACCCTAACCCTAATCCTAAGCATTAAACCTAACCCTATCTCTTAACCCTAAAGCTAGCCCTTACCCTAACGCCTAGATCTAACCCTAAATCTAACCTACCGCCTAATCCTAACCTTAAGCCCTAATGCTAACACTAACCCTGAACCCTAAAGCTACCCGTAACCCTTAACACTAACCCTATCCGTGAACCTAAATCCTGACCCTAACCATTACCCGAACCCAAGCATTTAACCCTGACCCTAACCCTAATCCTTAATGCTAACCTTAACACTAAACCCTAACCCTAAGCCCAACACTTAACCCTAATCCTATCCCTTAACCCTAACCCTAACCCTAACCCTAATGCTAACCCCTAAACGTAACCCTAACCATGACCAGTAAACCTAACCCTAACCTCTAACACAAACCATAGCACATAACTCTAACCCTAAAACTAACCCTAACCCTAACCCTAAACCCTAACTCTTAACCGTAATCCTAAGTGTTAACTCTCACGCTAACCTTTAATCCTAACCCTAATCCTAATCTTAAACCCTAAACCTAACACTTAACCCTAATCCTGTACCAAACCCTAACCCCTCATCTTAACCCTAACCGTAAACCTCAACCCTAAACCAAAGGGTAACCGTTAAAACTAAGAGTAACCTTTAACCCTAACCCTAATCCCTAACCCTAAGCCCTCACCCTAACACTAAACTTCATCCTTAACCCTAACCAGAATCCTAACCCTAAATCTAATTCTCAGACTTCTTGCTTTCTTAGAGTTTAGAAAGCCTGCAATCCTCCCATGCCATGCGTGAAAGGAGGCTCTACCCCTGTGTCCTGCATGAAACCCACGGGCCCATACCCAGAGTATGATAGAGTGGGTTCCCGGGTACAATCCCAGCCCCCTAAACTCCCCCCGCCCGCCTAATGCAGACAGGGCCCGTGCGCTAGGCATAAACAATACCTTTAACAGATAACCCTAACCCTGAACATAACACCCAACCCTGTTCCTATTTCTCCCCTTAACACGTAAACCTCACCGTGCGCCTAACTTTAGCCTCTTATCCTAACGTTAATGCATAACCCATTTCCTGAGAACAACCCCATCCCATAATTCTAACCCTATCTCCTAGTCATCACTGTGACACCTAATCCCTAACCCTAATTCTAAACCGCTAACCCTAACCGTAACCCTACCTACAACCCTAACACTGACAGTAACCCTTACTTCTAACCCCAACGCTATGCCTAACAAAAACCCTAACCCTTGACCCTAACCCTTCACCCTAACCCCTAAGCCTTACCCTAACCCTTAACCCTAATCCTAATCCTAACCATTAAACCTAACCCTAGCTCTTAAAGCTAACCCTAAACCTTACCCTCACGACTAGACCTAACCCTGACACTATCCTAACACCTAACCCTAACCAGAACCCCTAAAGCTAACCCTGAACCCTATCCCTAACCCCAGCAGTAAACTTTAACCCTAAACCTAAGCCCAACCCGTAACCCTAATCCTATCCTTTTACCCTAAAACTAACCCCTAAACCTAACCCCTATACCTCACCCTAACTCTAACCCCAATCCTAATTCTAACCATACCCCTTCATAAAACACTAACTCCTAACCGCTAACCCTAACACTAACCAAAAACCCTAATCACTAATCCCTAACCCTAACGCTTAACCTTTACCCTAACCGTTAACCCTCACCCTAAATCTTAACACTGACCCTAACCTTAACCTTTAACTCTAAGCCTAACCCTTAACCCTACAGGAAGGAAGACCCTTAATGCTAATGGGATCCCTTATCCCTAACCCTAACACTACAGCTAAAAATAACCCTAACCTTGGATCCTTAAACCTAACCCCTAACACTTACTTTAACCCTAAACCCTAACTCTATTCCTAAGCATTAAACCTAACCCTATCTCTTAACCCTAACGCTAGCCCTTACCCTAACGCCTAGATCTAACCCTAAATCTAACCTACCGCCTAATCCTAACCTTAATCCCTAATGCTAACACTAACCCTGAACCCTACACCTACCCGTAACCCTTAACACTAACCCTATCCGTGAACCTTAACCCTGACCCTAACCATTACCCGCACCCAAGCATTTAACCCTGACCCTAACCCTAAACCTTAATGCTAACCTTAACACTAAACCCTAACCCTAAGCCCAACACTTAACCCTAATCCTATCCCTTAACCCTAAACCTAACCCTAACCCTAATGCTAACCCCTAAACTTATCCCTAACCATGACCAGTAAACCTAACCCTAACCTCTAACACAAACCATAGCACTTAACTCTAACCCTAAAACTAAACCTAACCCTAACCCTAAACCCTAACTTTTAACCTTAACACTAAGCGTTAACTCTCACGCTAACCTTTAATCCTAACCCGAATCCTAATCTTCAACCCTAAACCTAACACTTAACCCTAACCCTGTACCAAACCCTAACCCCTCATCTTAACCCTAACCGTAAACCTCAACCCTAAACCAAAGTGTAACCGTTAAAACTAAGGGTAACCTTTAACCCTAACCCTATACCCTAACCCTAAGCCCTCACTCTAACACTAATCTTCATCCTTAACCCTAACCAGAATCCTAACCCTAAATCTAATTCTCAGACTTCTTAATTTCTTAGAGTTTAGAAAGCCTGCAATGCTCCCATGCCATGCGTGAAAGGAGGCTCTACCACTGTGTCCTGCATGAAACCCACGGGCCCATACCCAGAGTATGATAGAGTGGGTTCCCGGGTACAATCCCAGCCCCCTAAACTCCCCCCGCCCGCCTAATGCAGACAGGGCCCGTGCGCTAAGTATAAACAATACCTTTAACAGATAACCGTAACCCTGAACATAACACCCAACCCTGTTCCTATTTCTCCCCTTAACACGTAAACCTCACCGTGCACCTAACTTTAACCTCTTATCCTAACGTTAATGCATAACCCATTTCCAGAGAACAACCCCATCCCATAATTCTAACCCTATCTCCTAGTCATCACTGTGACACCTAATCCCTAACCCTAATTCTAAACCGCTAACCCTAACCGTAACCCTACCTACAACCCTAACACTGACAGTAACCCTTACTTCTAACCCCAACGCTATGCCTAACAAAAACCCTAACCCTTGACCCTAACCCTTCACCCTAACCCCTAAGCCTTACCCTAACCCTTAACCCAATCCTAATCCTAACCATTAAACCTAACCCTAGCTCTTAAAGCTAACCCTAAACCTTACCCTCACGACTAGACCTAACCCTGACACTAACCTAACACCTAACCCTAACCAGAACCCCTAAAGCTAACCCTGAACCCTATCCATAACCCTAGGAGTAAACTTTAACCCTAAACCTAAGCCCAACCCGTAACCCTAATCCTATCCTTTTACCCTAAAACTAACCCCTAAACCTAACCCCTATACCTCACCCTAACTCTAACCCCAATCCTAATTCTAACCATACCCCTTCATAAAACACTAACTCCTAACCGCTAACCCTAACACTAACCAAAAACCCTAATCACTAATCCCTAACCCTAATGCTTAACCTTTACCCTAACTGTTAACACTCACCCTAAATCTTAACACTGACCCTAACCTTAACCTTTAACTCTAAGCCTAACCCTTAACCCTACAGTATGGAAGACCCTTAATGCTAATGGGATCCTTTAGCCCTAACCCTAACACTACAGCTAAAAGTAACCCTAACCTTGGATCCTTAAACCTAACCCCTAACACTTACTTTAACCCCAAACCCTAACCCTAATCCTAAGCATTAAACCTAACCCTATCTCTTAACCCTAACGCTAGCCCTAACCCTAACGCCTAGATCTAACCCTAAATCTAACCTACCGCCTAATCCTAACCTTAAGCCCTAATGCTAACACTAACCCTGAACCCTAAACCTACCCGTAACCCTTAACACTAACCCTATCCGTGAACCTAAACCCTGATCCTAACCATTACCCGCACCCAAGCATTTAACCCTGACCCTAACCCTAATCCTTAATGCTAACCTTAACACTAAACCCTAACCCTAAGCCCAACACTTAACCCTAATCCTATCCCTTAACCCTAACCCTAACCCTAATGCTAACCCCTAAAAGTAACCCTAACCGTGACCAGTAAACCTAACCCTAACCTGTAACACAAACCATAGCACATAACTCTAACCCTAAAACTAACCCTAACCCTTACCCTAAACCCTAACTCTTAACCTTAACCCTAAGCGTTAACTCTCACGCTAACCTTTAATCCTAACCCTAATCCTAATCTTCAACCCTAAACCTAACACTTAACCCTAACCCTGAACCAAACCCTAACCCCTAATCTTAACCCTAACCGTAAACCTCAACCCTAAACCAAAGTGTAACCGTTAAACCTAAGAGTAACCTTTAACCCTAACCCTAATCCCTAACCCTAAGCCCTCACCCTAACACTAAACTTTATCCTTAACCGTAACCATCATCCTAACCCTTAATCTAATTCTCAGACTTCTTGCTTTCTTAGAGTTTAGAAAGCCTGCAATCCTCCCATGCCATGCGTGAAAGGAGGCTCTACCACTGTGTCCTGCATGAAACCCACGGGCCCATACCCAGAGTATGATAGAGTGGGTTCCCGGGTACAATCCCAGACCCCTAAACTCCCCCGCCCGCCTAATGCAGACAGGGCCCGTGCCCTAAGCATAAACAATACCTTTAACAGATAACCCTAACCCTGAACATAACACCCAACCCTGTTCCTATTTCTCCCCTTAACACGTAAACCTCACCGTGCGCCTAACTTTAGCCTCTTATCCTAACGTTAATGCATAACCCATTTCCTGAGAACAACCCCATCCCATAATTCTAACCCTATCTTCTAGTCATCACTGTGACACCTAATCTCTAACCCTAATTCTAAACCGCTAACCCTAACCGTAATCCTACCTACAACCCTAACACTGACAGTAACCCTTACTTCTAACCCCAACGCTATGCCTAACAAGAACCCTAACCTTTCACCCTAATCCCTAAGCCTTACCCTAACCCTTAACCCTAATCCTAATCCTAACCATTAAACCTAACCCTAGCTCTTAAAGCTAACCCTAAACCTTACCCTCACGACTAGACCTAACCCTGACACTAACCTAACACCTAACCCTAACCAGAACCCCTAAAGCTAACCCTGAACCCTATCCCTAACCCTAGCAGTAAACGTTAACCCTAAACCTAAGCCCAACCCGTAACCCTAATCCTATCCTTTTACCCTAAAACTAACCCCTAAACCTAACCCCTATACCTCACCCTAACTCTAACCCCAATCCTAATTCTAACCATACCCCTTCATAAAACACTAACTCCTAACCGCTAACCCGAACACTAACCAAAAACCCTAATCACTAATCCCTAACCCTAACGCTTAACCTTTACCCTAACCGTTAACCCTCACCCTAAATCTTAACACTGACCCTAACCTTAACCTTTAACTCTAAGCCTAACCCTTAACCCTACAGGAAGGAAGACCCTTAATGCTAATGGGATCCCTTATCCCTAACCCTAACACTACAGCTAAAAATAACCCTAACCTTGGATCCTTAAACCTAACCCCTAACACTTACTTTAACCCCAAACCCTAACCCTAATCCTAAGCATTAAACCTAACCCTATCTCTTAACCCTAACGCTAGCCCTTACCCTAACGCCTAGATCTAACCCTATATCTAACCTACCGCCTAATCCTAACCTTAATCCCTAATGCTAACACTAACCCTGAACCCTACACCTACCCGTAACCCTTAACAATAACCCTATCCGTGAACCTTAACCCTGACCCTAACCATTACCCGCACCCAAGCATTTAACCCTGACCCTAACCCTAAACCTTAATGCTAACCGTAACACTAAACCCTAACCCTAAGCCCAACACTTAACCCTAATCCTATCCCTTAACCTTAAACCTAACCCTAACCCTAGTGCTAACCCCTAAACGTAACTCTAACCGTCAGCAGTAAACCTAACCCTAACCTCTAACACAAACCATAGCACATAACTCTAACCCTAAAACTAACCCTAACCCTACCCTAAACCCTAACTCTTATCCTTAACCCTAAGCGTTAACTCTCACGCTAACCTTTAATCCTAACCCTAATCCTAATCTTCAACCCTAAACCTAACACTTAACCCTAACCCTGTACCAAACCCTAACCCCTCATCCTAACCCTAACCGTAAACCTCAACCTTAAACCAAAGTGTAACCGTTAAACCTAAGAGTAACCTTTAACCCTAACCCTAATCCGTAACCCTAAGCTCTCACCCTAACACTAAACTTCATCCTTAACCCTAACCAGAATCCTAACCCTAAATCTAATTCTCAGACTTCTTGCTTTCTTAGAGTTTAGAAAGCCTGCAATCCTCCCATGCCATGCGTGAAAGGAGGCTCTACCACTGTGTCCTGCATAAAACCCACGGGCCCATACCCAGAGTATGATAGAGTGGGTTCCCGGGTACAATCCCAGCCCCCTAAACTCCCCCCGCCCGCCTAATGCAGACAGGGCCCGTGCGCTAAGCATAAACAATACCTTTAACAGATAACCCTAACCCTGAACATAACACCCAACCCTGTTCCTATTTCTCCCCTTAACACGTAAACCTCACCGTGCGCCTAACTTTAACCTCTTATCCTAACGTTAATGCATAACCCATTTCCTGAGAACAAACCCTATCCCATAATTCTAACCCTATCTCCTAGTCATCACTGTGACACCTAATCCCTAACCCTAATTCTAAACCGCTAACCCTAACCGTAACCCTACCTACAACCCTAACACTGACAGCAAGCCTTACTTCTAACCCCAACGCTATGCCTAACAAAAACCCTAACCCTTGACCCTAACCCTTCACCCTAACCCCTAAGCCTTACCCTAACCCTTAACCCTAATCCTAATCCTAACCATTAAACCTAACCCTAGCTCTTAAAGCTAACCCTAAACCTTACCCTCACGACTAGACCTAACCCTGACACTAACCTAACACCTAACCCTAACCAGAACCCCTAAAGCTAACCCTGAACCCTATTTCTAACACTAGCAGTAAACTTTAACCCTAAACCTAAGCCCAACCCGTAACCCTAATCCTATCCTTTTACCCTAAAACTAACCCCTAAACCTAATCCCTATACCTCACCCTAACTCTAACCCCAATCCTAATTCTAACCATACCCCTTCATAAAACACTAACTCCTAACCGCTAACCCGAACACTAACCAAAAACCCTAATCACTAATCCCTAACCGTAACGCTTAAACTTTACCCTAACCGTTAACCCTCACCCTAAATCTTAACACTGACCCTAACCTTAACCTTTAACTCTAAGCCTAACCCTTAACCCTACAGTAAGGAAGACCCTTAATGCTAATGGGATCCCTTATCCCTAACCCTAACACTACAGCTAAAAATAACCCTAACCTTGGATCCTTAAACCTAACCCCTAACACTTACTTTAACCCTAAACCCTAACCCTAATCCTAAGCATTAAACCTAACCCTATCTCTTAACCCTAACGCTAGCCCTTACCCTAATGCCTAGATCTAACCCTAAATCTAACCTACAGCCTAATCCTAACCTTAAGCCCTAATGCTAACACTAACCCTGAACCCTAAACCTACCCGTAACCCTTAACACTAAACCTATCCGTGAACCTTAACCCTGACCCTAACCATTACCCGCACCCAAGCATTTCACCCTGATTCTAACCCTAATTTTTAATGATAAACCTAACACTAAACCCTAACCCTAAGCCCAACACTTATCCCTAATCCTATCCCTTAACCCTAACCCTAACCCTAATGCTACCCCCTAAACGTAACCCTAACCGTGACCAGTATACCTAACCCTAACCTCTAACACAAACCATACCACATAACTCTAGCCCTAAAACTAACCCTAATCCTAACCCTAACCCCAAACCCTAGCTCTTAACCTTAACCCTAAGCGTTAACTCTCACGCTAACCTTTAATCCTAACCCTAATCCTAATCTTCAACCCTAAACCTAACACTTAACCCTAACCCTGTACCAAACCCTAACCCCTCATCTTAACCCTAACCGTAAACCTCAACCCTAAACCAAAGTGTAACTGTTAAACCTAAGAGTAACCTTTAACCCTAACCCTAATCCTTAACCCTAAGCCCTCACCCTAACTCTAAACTTCATCCTTAACCCTAACCATAACCCTAACCCTAAATCTAATTCTCAGACTTCTTGCTTTCTTAGAGTTTAGAAAGCCTGCAATCCTCCCATGCCATGCGTGAAAGGAGGCTCTACCACTGTGTCCTGCATGAAACCCACGGGCCCATACCCAGAGTATGATAGAGTGGGTTCCCGGGTACAATCCCAGCCCCCTAAACTCCCCCCGCCCGCCTAATGCAGACAGGGCCCGTGCGCTAAGCATAAACAATACCTTTAACAGATAACCCTAACCCTGAACATAACACCCAACCCTGTTCCTATTTCTCCCCTTAACACGTAAACCTCACCGTGCGCCTAACTTTAACCTCTTATCCTAACGTTAATGCATAACCCATTTCCTGAGAACAACCCCTATCCCATAATTCTAACCCTATCTCCTAGTCATCACTGTGACACCTAATCCCTAACCCTAATTCTAAACCACTAACCCTAACCGTAACCCTACCTACAACCCTAACACTGACAGTAACCCTTACTTCTAACCCCAACGCTATGCCTAACAAAAACCCTAACCCTTGACCCTAACCCTTCACCCTAACCCCTAAGCCTTACCCTAACTCTTAACCCTAATCCTAATCCTAACCATTAAACCTAACCCTAGCTCTTAAAGCTAACCCTAAACCTTACCCTCACGTCTAGACCTAACCCTGACACTAACCTAACACCTAACCCTAACCAGAACCCCTAAAGCTAACCCTGAACCCTATCCCTAACCCTAGCAGTAAACTTTAACCCTAAACCTAAGCCCAACCCGTAACCCTAATCCTATCCTTTTACCCTAAAACTAACCCCTAAACCTAACCCCTATACCTCACCCTAACTCTAACCCCAATCCTAATTCTAACCATACCCCTTCATAAAACTCTAACTCCTAACCACTAACCCTAACACTAACCAAAAACCCTAATCACTAATCCCTAACCCTAACGCTTAACCTTTACCCTAACCGTTAACCCTCACCCTAAATCTTTTTTTTTTTTAATTTTTTTTTATTTTTTGTTTGTTTTTCAGCTGATCAAGGGGGTACAAAAGATCAGGCTATATACATTGCCCATGCCTCCCCATCCCCCCGAGTCTGAGCTTTAGTTGTGTCCATTTCCTAGACAGTGCACATCACTCTCATCATGTAGGTGTGCACTCCTCCCCTCCCCCCACCCCATCCCCCCCAGAGAGAACTTCAAACGTGTCCATTCCCCAGGCAGTGCGCATCGCACTCATCACGTAGGTATACACCCATCCCTTCCACCCAGCCCCGACCTCTGTCCAATACCCAATTGGTGTCAATCCCAAATGTGCTCTCAGGGAAACCAGTTTGCTGGTGAGTACATGTGGTGCTTGTTTTTCCATTCTTGGGATACTTCACTTAATAGAATGGGTTCCAGCTCACTCCAGGAGAACCAAAGAGATGCCATATCGCCATCATTTCTGATAGCTGAGTAATATTCCATGGTATACATATACCACATTTTGCTAATCCATTCATGAATCGATGGGCATTTGGGTTCTTTCCATATCTTTGCGATTGTGAATTGTGCTGCTATAAACATTCGGGTGCAGGTGTCTTTTTTATAGAATTACTTTTGTTCTTCTGGGTAGATGCCCAGTAATGGGATTGCTGGATCGAATGGTAGGTCTACTTGAATCTGTTTAAGGTATCTCCACATTGCTTTCCACAGGGGCTGCACTAGTTTACAGTCCCACCAGCAGTGTATGAGAGTACCTGTCTCTCCACACCCACGCCAACATGTATAGTTTTGGGACTTTTTGATAAAGGCCGTTCTCACTGGAGTTAAGTGATATCTCATTGTGGTTTTGATTTGCATTTCCCTGATGATTAGAGATGTTGAACACTTTTTCATATGTTTGTTAGCCATTTTTATATCTTCTTTTGAAAAATTTCTATTCATGTCCTTTGCCCACTTTTTGATAGGGTTGCTTGATTTTTTCTTGCTGATTTTCCTGAGTTCTAAATAGATTCTTGTTATCAGTCCTTTATCTGATGTGTAGTATGCGAAAATTTTTTCCCATTCTGTAGGTTGTCTATTTACTCTTGTGACTGTTTCTTTGGCTGTGCAGAAGCTTTTTAATTTGATCAGGTCCCATTTATTTATTTTTGTTGCTGCTGTGATTGCCTTAGGGGTCTTCTTCATAAATTCTTTGCCTAGGCCAATGTCTGTAAGAGTCTTTCCTACGTTTTCTTCTAGAATTCTAATAGTTTCTGACCTAAGGTTTAAGTCTGTTAACCACCGTGATTTGATTTTTGTGAGGGGTGAGAGCTGTGTGTCCTGTTTTAGTCTTCTACATGTGGATATCCAGTTTTCCCAGCACCATTTATTAAATAAGGAATCTTTTCCCCAGAGTATGTTTTTTTCTGCTTTGTCAAAGATTAGATGGCTATATGAGGATGGTTTTATATTTGGATTTTCTGTTCTGTTCCACTGGTCTGTGTCTCGGCACTTGTGCCAGTACCAGGCTGTTTTTAGAACCACAGCCTTGTAGTAAAGTTTGAAGTCTGGCAAATTAATACCTCCCATTTTGTTTTTGTTGTTTAATATTGCTTTTGCTAAACGGGGTCTTCTCTGATTCCATACAAAGCGTAAAATTATTTTTTCTATGTCTGTGAAAAAAGATGTTGATAATTTAATAGGGATTGCATTGAATCTGTAGATAACTTTGGGCAGTATAGACATTTTAACAATGTTGATTCTACCGATCCATGAGCATGGTATGGTTTTCCACCTATTTACATGTTCTGCGATTTCCTTCCTCAGAGTTTCATAGTTCTCCCTATAGAGGTCCTTTACTTCCTTAGTTAGATATATTCCTAGATATTTTATTTTCTTTGTTGCTATTTTGAAGGGTATTGAGTCCTTAATTTGGTTCTCCGTTTGACTGTTATTGGCGTATATGAATGCCTCTGATTTGTGTGTATTGATTTTGTATCCTGAGACTTTGCTGAATTCATTAATCAATTCCAGGAGTCTCTTGGTTGAAATCTTGGGGTTTTCTAGATATAACATCATATCATCAGCAAAGAGTGAGAGTTTGATCTCTTCTGTCCCTATTTGGACTCCCTTGATTCTGCTCTCTTGTCTGATAGCTCTTGCAAGGACTTCCAATACTATGTTGAAAAGTAATGGGGACAGTGGGCAGCCTTGTCTGGTTCCAGTTCGAAGTGGGAATGCTTTCAGTTTTTCCCCATTCAGTATGATGTTGGCTGTGGGTTTGTCATATATGGCTTGTATCATTTTTAGATAGGCCCCGTCTATGCCTATTTTTTTGAGTGTTCTTATCATAAAAGGGTGTTGAATTTTGTCGAATGCTTTTTCTGCATCTATTGAGAGTATCATATGATCTTTATTTTTGCTTCTATTTATGTGATGAATTACATTTATAGATTTGCGTATGTTAAACCATCCCTGCATCTCTGGGATGAAGCCCACTTGGTCGTGATGGATTATTTTTTTGATAAGCACTTGGATTCGGTTTGCTAGAATTTTATTGAGAATTTTTGCATCTATATTCATAAGAGAAATTGGTCTATAGTTCTCTGTTTTAGTTGCATCCTTTCCTGGTTTTGGTATTAGGGTTATGTTGGCTTGGTAAAAAGTGTTGGGGAGAATCCCATCCTTCTCTATATTGGAGAATAGTTTATGTAGGATGGGCACCAGTTCTTCTTTGTAGGTATGGTAGAATTCAGGTGTGAACCCATCTGGTCCAGGGCTTTTCTTTTTGGGAAGGTTTTTTATTGCTGTTTCGATTTCAGATCTAGATATCGGTCTATTTAGGAATTCTACTTCTTCCTGGTTGAGCCTGGGAAGGCTGTGTGTTTCTAGGAATTTGTCCATTTCCTCCAGGTTTTCTAATTTGTGTGCATAAAGATTTTTGTAGAATTCATATATGGTATCCTGTATCTCTGTGGCATCCGTCGTGATTACTCCTTTTGTGTTCCTGATGGAGGTTATAAGAGATTTTTCTTTTCTGTTCTTGGTTAGTCTAGCCAGAGGTGTGTCAATTTTGTTTATTTTTTCAAAGAACCAACTTTTGGTTTTATTAATCTCCCTTATGGTTTGATTGTTGTCCTTTTCATTTAGTTCTGATTTAATCTTAATAATTTCTCTCCTTCTGCTGGGTTTGGGATCGGTCTGTTCTTCCTTCTCCAGCACTTTGAGTCTATTCATTAGATTGTCTAATTGTAAGTTTTCTGTCTTTTTGGTATAAGCATTTATGGAAATAAATTTTCCTCTCAGGACTGCTTTAGCTGTGTCCCACAGATTTTGATAGGTTGTATCTCCTTTGTCATTTAATTCAAAAAATCTTTTGATTTCCGACTTGATTTCTTCATTTATAAAATGATTGTTCAGGAGAAGGTTATTTAGCTTCCATGACTTTGAGTAGAAGTGAGGATTTCTGTTAGGGTTCATTGTTACTTTTATTCCACTGTGATCTGAGAAGATGCATGGTATAATTTCTATATTTTTAATTTTTTTAAGGCATGCTTTATGACCTAAGATATGGTCAATCTTGGAGAATGTCCCATGAGCTGATGAGAAGAAAGTATATTCAGTGGTTTTTGGGTAGAATGTCCTGTAGATATCAGTCAGGCCCATTTGATCGAGCGTTGTATTTAAGTCCACTATTTCTTTGTTTATTTTTTGTTTGGAAGATCTGTCCTGAACTGTCAGTGGCATGTTAAAATCTCCGGCTACTAATGTGTTGTTATCTATCATTTGGTTGAGATCAAGTAGGGTTTGCTTTATGAATCTGGGTGCACCTAGATTGGGTGCATATATATTAAGTATAGTTATGTCTTCTTGTTGAATTGTACCCTTCACCAGTATATAGTAACCATCTTTGTCTTTCTTTACTTTTGTTGATTTGAAAACTACGTTATCGGAGATTAGAACCGCCACGCCAGCTTTCTTTTGGGTTCCATTTGCTTGGAATATTGATTTCCATCCTTTTATCTTCAGCCTAAATGCATCCTTGCAGGTTAGATGAGTTTCCTGAAGACAGCAGATACTTGGCTTATATTTTTTTTATCCATTGGGCCAGTCTATGTCTCTTGAGTGGGGAATTCAATCCATTCACATTTAATGAGAGAACTGATAGGTGAGACAGATTGCTTTTCCTCAAGTTGGGTTGAATTTCATTGATCTGTTTTCTCTCTTGAGCCATTATGATAACTGGGTTTTTATATTTATCTCTTGATTAGTGTTACATTCGAGGGTCCTTCTTGTGCTGGACCATGTGTAACTCTGTTTTGAGTACTTCTTGGAGAGCTGGTCTTGTCTTGGTGAATTCCCTAAGTTTTTGTTTATCTGAGAATGTCTTAATTTCACCTTCATATATAAAACTGAGCTTAGCTGGATACAGGATTCTAGGCTGGGCATTATTCTGCTTCAGAAGAGTGAGAATGGGGCCCCAATCTCTTCTTGCTTGTAAGGTTTCAGTTGAGAAATCTGGCGTGATTCGGATGGACTTTCCTTTGTATGTTACTTGATTTTTTCTCCTTACAGCTCGAAGAAGGGCCTCTTTAGTGGATATTTTGGTCAGTCTAATGACTACATGACGTGGTGTCTTCCTATTTGGTATGAATCTCCCAGGGGTTCTTTGAGCTTCTTGAACCTGTATATCTAGAGATTTGGCTAGGCCTGGGAAATTTTCCTCAATTATATCTTCGAATAGTTTATTCAACCCTTGCTTATTGTCTTCTTCACCCTCAGGAATGCCAATAACTCTGACGTTAGGCTTCTTCACATAATCCCACATTTCTTGTAGACTGTGGTTAATTCTCATGTTTGTTTGTTTCAGCTCTGTAACTGACTTATTTAATTGGAAAGTGTTGTCTTCGATCTCTGAGATTCTTTCTTCTGTTTGATCTACCCTGCTCTTGAGACTTTCCACTGTGTTTTGTAGCTCCTTGAATAAATTCTTCATTTCCAGGAGTTCAGTTTGATTTTTCTTCAGTATTTCAATTTCTTTGGTGAATTTTTCTTCCAAGTCCTGGATCTTTTTTGTGGTTTCTTTATGTTGATTATCCATTTTTACTTGCATGCTGTTCAGCGTGTTTATGATCCATGTTTGAAATTCTTCCTGTGACATGTTGCTATTTGGAATCTGGTTTGTGTTAATTGGTGGTGAACTAGTAATCCTCTTTGAGGGTGAAGTTTCAGCTTGATTCTTTGTACTTCCAGAGTTCTTTCGCTGAGCCCTTCCCATCTGGATGAATCCTTAAGATTCCTTCTTTCAGCTTTAGTCTGGAAAGGGGCAGGCCGTGAGCGCCAGGTAAGCTGCCTCCTCTGTCGCTAGGGGGAGCCCTTCGCGTGTTGTTCAGGGTTTTGCTACCTCCGCTGGGGGGGCTGCTCCTCTTCCTCTCCCGAGGTGGTTTCCGTCTCTCTCTGCAAGAAAGACAGTGGATAGGGGGAGGGGAGCGGCGCCCTCGTTCGCCCAGCGCCCCAGCTGCTGCAGTTCCCGTGGGCGATGGGCCTCCCCGTCCCAATGTCCGCAAGGTCCACGCTCGACTCTCTCGTGACTGGGGAACCACTCAGTGTTCACACAAAGGCTTAGCTCCTAGTCGGTCCGTGGACTAGGGAAGGGAGCCGCCCGGTACCCAATCACTTCACCGGGTTTAGGGTGCAAAACCCAACAATGGCGACCGCCCGTCTGCAGCACTGTCGCTGGGGTTGAACGCTGAGCGACCGGCAGAGGCCAGAGGAGCCGAGACCGGGAGAACCCAGCCCCGCCTAAATGAGACAGATCGGCGTCTGCTCGAGCCGGGAGGGAGGCAGCCCCGCAGCCCGCGTATAGGAGACAGTGGCTAGGCGCCTCAGCCGCGCACAGCGCACAGCGTTCTAGGGTCCAAAAAGCCTCCCGCCAATGTCTCCTCTGCAGAGCTCACGTCTCCCGCGGCAATTCTGCGCCGACTTTGGGCAAATCCCCAATTGAGTGGGTGTGGAGGTCAGAGGGGGAACAAGATGCTTTCCTGTGGGGCTGAACCCAACCCACTCTCTGGTGGGGTGCGTACAACCATCCCGCGCTCCCTTCTCTGATGACCCTCCGCACTCTCTAGTTTTTCGCGCTGTATTTCCCGATCACCTCAGTCCTTTCTCGTTCTCTCTCTGTCCCACGCTGATTCTCCGTGGGTTCACGCCGCCGTTCTTGTGGGGGAGTGAACCTCTAGCGTTGTGGCAGTCCGAGACCCATGCCTTCCAATCCGGGAGCACGAATCCAGGAGGTCACCACCATTCCGCCATCTTCCCCCCCACCCTAAATCTTAACACTGACCCTAACCTTAACCTTTAACTCTAAGCCTAATAATTAACCCTACAATATGGAAGACCCTTAATGCTAATGGGATCCCTTATCCCTAACCCTAACACTACAGCTAAAAATAACCCTAACCTTGGATCCTTAAACCTAACCCCTAACACTTACTTTAACCCCAAACCCTAACCCTAATCCTAAGCATTAAACCTAACCCTATCTCTTAACCCTAACGCTAGCCCTTACCCTAACGCCTAGATCTAACCCTAAATCTAACCTACCGCCTAATCCTAACCTTAAGCACTAATGCTAACACTAACCCTGAACCCTAAACCTACCCGTAACCCTTAACACTAACCCTATCCGTGAACCTTACCCTGACCCTAACCATTACCCGCACCCAAGCATTTAACCCTGATTCTAACCCTAATCCTTAATGCTAACCCTAACACTAAACCCTAACCCTAAGCCCAACACTTAACCCTAATCCTATCCCTTAACCCTAACCCTAACCCTAATGCTACCCCCTAAACGTAACCCTAACCGTGACCAGTAAACCTAACCCTAACCTCTAACACAAACCATAGCACATAACTCTAACCCTAAAACTAACCTAAACCTAACCCTAAACCCTAACTCTTAACCTTAACCCTAAGCGTTAACTCTCACGCTAACCTTTAATCCTAACCCTAATCCTAATCTTCAACCCTAAACCTAACACTTAACCCTAACCCTGTACCAAACCCTTACCCCTCATCTTAACCCTAACCGTAAACCTCAAAATTAAACCAAAGTGTAACCGTTAAACCTAAGAGTAACCTTTAACCCTAACCCTAATCCCTAACCCTAAGCCCTCAGCCTAACACTAAACTTCATCCTTAACCCTAACCATAATCCTAACCCTAAATCTAATTCTCAGACTTCTTGCTTTCTTAGAGTTTAGAAAGCCTGCAATCCTCCCATGCCATGCGTGAAAGGAGGCTCTACCACTGTGTCCTGCATGAAACCCACGGGCCCATACCCAGAGTATGATAGAGTGGGTTCCCGGGTACAATCCCAGCCCCCTAAACTCCACCCGCCCACCTAATGCAGACAGGGCCCGTGCGCTAAGCATAAACAATACCTTTAACAGATAACCCTAACCCTGAACATAACACCCAACCCTGTTCCTATTTCTCCCCTTAACACGTAAACCTCACCGTGCGCCTAACTTTAACCTCTTATCCTAACGTTAATGCATAACCCATTTCCTGAGAACAACCCCTATCCCATAATTCTAACCCTATCTCCTAGTCATCACTGTGACACCTAATCCCTAACCCTAATTCTAAACCGCTAACCCTAACCGTAACCCTACCTACAACCCTAACACTGACAGTAACCCTTACTTCTAACCCGAACGCTATGCCTAACAAAAACCCTAACCCTTGACCCTAACCCTTCACCCTAACCCCTAAGCCTTACCCTAACCCTTAACCCTAACCCTAACCCTAACCCTAAACCTAAGCCCAACCCGTAACCCTAATCCTATCCTTTTACCCTAAAACTAACCCCTAAACCTAACCCCTATACCTCACCCTAACTCTAACCCCAATCCTAATTCTAACCATACCCCTTCATAAAACACTAACTCCTAACCGCTAACCCTAACACTAACCAAAAACCCTAATCACTAATCCCTAACCCTAACGCTTAACCTTTACCCTAACCGTTAACCCTCACCCTAAATCTTAACACTGACCCTAACCTTAACCTTTAACTCTAAGCCTAACCCTTAACCCTACAGTAAGGAAGACCCTTAATGCTAATGGGATCCCTTATCCCTAACCCTAACACTACAGCTAAAAATAACCCTAACCTTGGATCCTTAAACCTAACCCCTAACACTTACTTTAACCCCAAACCCTAAGCCTAATCCTAAGCATTAAACCTAACCCTATCTCTTAATCCTAAGGCTAGCCCTTACCCTAACGCCTAGATCTAACCCTAAATCTAACCTACCGCCTAATCCTAACCTTAAGCCCTAATGCTAACACTAACCCTGAACCCTAAACCTACCCGTAACCCTTAACACTAACCCTATCCGTCAACCTAAACCCTGACCCTAACCGTTACCCGCACCCAAGCATTTACCCCTGACCGTAACCCTAATCCTTAATGCTAATCTTAACACTAAACCCTAACCCTAAGCCCAACACTTAACCCTAATCCTATCCCTTAACCCTAACCCTAACCCTAACCCTAATGCTAACCTCTAAACGTAACCCTAACCGTGACCAGTAAACCTAACCCTAACCTCTAACACAAACCATAGCACATAACTCTAACCCTAAAACTAACCCTAACCCTAACCCTAACCCTAAACGCTAACTCTTAACCTTAACAATAAGCGTTAACTCTCACGCTAACCTTTAATCCTAACCCTAATCCTAATCTTCAACCCTAAACCTAACACTTAACCCTAACCCTGTACCAAACACTAACCCCTCATCTTAACCCTAACCGTAAACCTCAACCCTAAACCAAAGTGTAACCGTTAAAACTAAGGGTAACCTTTAACCCTAATCCTAATCCCTAACCCTAAGCCCTCACCCTAACACTAAACTTCATCCTTAACCCTAACCAGAATCCTAACCCTAAATCTAATTCTCAGACTTCTTGCTTTCTTAGAGTTTAGAAAGCCTGCAATCCTCCCATGCCATGCGTGAAAGGAGGCTCTACCACTGTGTCCTGCATGAAACCCACGGGCCCATACCCAGAGTATGATAGAGTCGTTTCCCGGGTACAATCCCAGCCCCCTAAACTCCCCCCGCCCGCCTAATGCAGACAGGGCCCGTGCGCTAAGCATAAACAATACCTTTACCAGATAACCCTAACCCTGAACATAACACCCAAACCTGTTCCTATTTCTCCCCTTAACACGTAAACCTCACCGTGCGCCTAACTTTAACCTCTTATCCTAACGTTAATGCAAAACCCATTTCCTGAGAACAACCCCTATCCCATAATTCTAACCCTATCTCCTAGTCATCACTGTGACACCTAATCCCTAACCCTAATTCTAAACCGCTAACCCTAACCGTAATCCTACCTACAACCCTAACACTGACAGTAACCCTTACTTCTAACCCCAACGCTATGCCTAACAAAAACCCTAACCCTTCACCCTAACCCTTCACCCTAACCCCTAAGCCTTACCCTAACCCTTAACCCTAATCCTTATCCTAACCATTAAACCTAACCCTAGCTCTTAAAGCTAACCCTAAACCTTACCCTCACGACTAGACCTAACCCTGACACTAACCTAACACCTAACCCTAACCAGAACCCCTAAAGCTAACCCTGAACCCTATCCCTAACCCTAGCAGTAAACTTTAACCCTAAACCTAAGCCCAACCCGTAACCCTAATCCTATCCTTTTACCCTAAAACTAACCCCTAAACCTAACCCCTATACCTCACCCTAACTCTAACCCCAATCCTAATTCTAACCATACCCCTTCATAAAACACTAACTCCTAACCGCTAACCCTAACACTAACCAAAAACCCTAATCACTAATCCCTAACCCTAACGCTTAACCTTTACCCTAACCGTTAACCCTCACCCTAAATCTTAACACTGACCCTAACCTTAACCTTTAACTCTAAGCCTAACCCTTAACCCTACAGTAAGGAAGACCCTTAATGCTAATGGGATCCCTTATCCCTAACCCGAACACTACAGCTAAAAATAACCCTAACCTTGGATCCTTAAACCTAACCCCTAACACTTACTTTAACCCCAAACCCTAACCCTAATCCTAAGCATAAAACCTAAACCTATCTCTTAACCCTAACGCTAGCCCTTACCCTAACGCCTAGATCTAACCCTAAATCTAACCTACCGCCTAATCCTAACCTTAAGCCCTAATGCTAACACTAACCCTGAACCCTAAGCCTACCTGTAACCCTTAACACTAACCCTATCCGTGAACCTTAACCCTGACCCTAACCATTACCCGCTCCCAAGCATTTAACCCTGATTCTAACCCTAAACCTTAATGATAAACCTAACACTAAACCCTAACCCTAAGCCCAACACTTAACCCTAATCCTATCCCTTAACCCTAACCTTAACCCTAATGCTACCCCCTAAACGTAACCCTAACCGTGACCAGTATACCTAACCCTAACCTCTAACACAAACCATAGCACATAACTCTAACCCTAAAACTAACCCAAACCCTAAACCTAACCCTAAACCCTAACTCTTAACCTTAACCCTAAGCGTTAACTCTCACGCTAACCTTTAATCCTAACCCTAATCCTAATCTTCAACCCTAAACGTAACACTTAACCCTAACCCTGTACCAAACCCTAACCCCTCATCTTAACCCTAACCGTAAACCTCAACCCTAAACCAAAGTGTAACCGTTAAACCTAAGAGTAACCTTTAAGCCTAACCCTAATCCCTAACCCTAAGCCCTCACCCTAACACTAAACTTCATCCTTAAACCTAACCAGAATCCTAACCCTAAATCTAATTCTCAGACTTCTTGCTTTCTTAGAGTTTAGAAAGCCTGCAATCCTCCCATGCCATGCGTGAAAGGAGGCTCTACCACTGTGTCCTGCATGAATCCCACGGGCCCATACCCAGAGTATGATAGAGTGGGTTCCCGCGTACAATCCCAGCCCCCTAAACTCCCCCCGCCCGCCTAATGCAGACAGGGCCCGTGCGCTAAGCATAAACAATACCTTTAACAGATAACCCTAACCCTGAACATAACACCCAACCCTGTTCCTATTTCTCCCCTTAACACGTAGACCTCACCGTGCGCCTAACTTTAACCTCTTATCCTAACGTTAATGCATAACCCATTTCCTGAGAACAACCCCTATCCCATAATTCTAACCCTATCTCCTAGTCATCACTGTGACACCTAATCCCTAACCCTAATTCTAAACCGCTAACCCTAACCGTAACCCTACCTACAACCCTAACACTGACAGTAACCCTTACTTCTAAACCCAACGCTATGCCTAACAAAAACCCTAACCCTTGACCCTAACCCTTCACTCTAACCCCTAAGCCTTACCCTAACCCTTAACCCTAATCCTAATCCTAACCATTAAACCTAACCCTAGCTCTTAAAGCTAACCCTAAACCTTACCCTCATGACTAGACCTAACCCTGACACTAACCTAACACCTAACCCTAACCAGAACCCCTAAAGCTAACCCTGAACCCTATCCCTAACCCTAGCAGTAAACTTTAACCCTAAACCTAAGCCCAACCTGTATCCCTAATTCTATCCTTTTACCCTAAACCTAACCCCTAAACCTAACCCCTATACCTCACCCTAACTCTAACCCGAATCCTAATTCTAACCATACCCCTTCATAAAACACTAACTCCTAACCGCTAACCCTAACACTAACCAAAAACCCTAATAACTAATCCCTAACCCTAACGATTAAACTTTACACTAACCGTTAACCCTCACCCTAAATCTTAACCCTGACCCTAACCTTAACCTTTAACTCTAAGGCTAACCCTTAACCCTACACTAAGGAATACCCTTAATGCTAATGGGATCCCTTATCCCTAACCCTAACACTACAGATAAAAATAACCCTAACCTTGGATCCTTAAACCTAACCCCTAACACTTACTTTAACCCCAAACCCTAACCCTAATCCTAAGCATTAAACGTAACCCTATCTCTTAACCCTAACGCTAGCCCTTACCCTAACGCCTAGATCTAACCCTAAATCTAACCTATCGCTTAATCCTAACCTTAATCCCTAATGCTAACACTAACCCTGATCCCTAAACCTACCCGTAACCCTTAACACTAACCTTATCCGTGAACCTTAACCCTGACCCTAACCATTACCCGCACCCAAGCATTTAACCTTGATTCTAACCCTAATCTTTAATAATAAACCTAACACTAAACCCTAACCCTAAGCCCAACACTTAACCCTAATCCTATCCCTTAACCCTAACCCTAACCCTAACCCTAATGCTAACCCCTAAACGTAACCCTACCTTGACCAGTAAACCTAACCCTAACCTCTAACACAAACCATAGCACATAATTCTAACCCTAAAACTAACCCTAACCCTAACCCTAAACCCTAACTCTTAACCTTAACCCTAAGCGTTAACTCTCACGTTAACCTTTAATCCTAACCCTCATCCTAATCTTCAACCCTAAACCTAACACTTAATCCTAACACTGTACCAAACCGTAACCCCTCATCTTAACCCTAACCGTAAACCTCAACCCTAAACCAAAGTGTAACCGTTAAACCTAAGAGTAACCTTTAACCCTAACCCTATTCCCTAACCCTAAGCCCTCACCCTAACACTAAACTTCATCCTTAACCCTAACCAGAATCCTAACCCTAAATCTAATTCTCAGACTTCTTGCTTTCTTAGAGTTTAGAAAGCCTGCAATCCTCCCATGCCATGCGGGAAAGGAGGCTCTACCACTGTGTCCTGCATGAATCCCACGGGCCCATACCCAGAGTATGATAGAGTGGGTTCCCGGGTACAATCCCAGCCCCCTAAACTCCCCCCGCCCGCCTAATGCAGACAGGGCCCGTGCGCTAAGCATAAACAATACCTTTAACAGATAACCCTAACCCTGAACATAACACCCAAACCTGTTCCTATTTCTCCCCTTAACACGTAAACCTCACCGTGCGCCTAACTTTAACCTCTTATCCTAACGTTAATGCATAACCCATTTCCTGAGAACAACCCCTATCCCATAATTCTAACCCTATCTCCTAGTCATCACTGTGACACCTAATCCCTAACCCTAATTCTAAACCGCTAACCCTAACCGTAACCCTACCTACAACCCTAACACTGACAGTAACCCTTACTTCTAACCCCAACTCTATGCCTAACAAAAACCCTAACCCTTGACCCTAACCCTTCACCCTAACCCCTAAGCCTTACCCTAACCCTTAACCCTAATCCTAATCCTAACCATTAAACCTAACCCTAGCTCTTAAAGCTAACCCTAAACCTTACCCTCACGACTAGACCTAACCCTGACACTAACCTAACACCTAACCCTAACCAGAACCCCTAAAGCTAACCCTGAACCCTATCCCTAACCCTAGCAGTAAACTTTAACCCTAAACCTAAGCCCAACCCGTAACCCTAATTCTATCCTTTTACCCTAAACCTAACCCCTAAACCTAACCCCTATACCTCACCCTAACTCTAACCCCAATCCTAATTCTAACCATACCCCTTCATAAAACACTAACTCCTAACCGCTAACCCTAACACTAACCAAAAACCCTAATAACTAATCCCTAACCCTAACGATTAAACTTTACACTAACCGTTAACCCTCACCCTAAATCTTAACCCTGACCCTAACCTTAACCTTTAACTCTAAGGCTAACCCTTAACCCTACACTAAGGAATACCCTTAATGCTAATGGGATCCCTTATCCCTAACCCTAACACTACAGATAAAAATAACCCTAACCTTGGATCCTTAAACCTAACCCCTAACACTTACTTTAACCCCAAACCCTAACCCTAATCCTAAGCATTAAACGTAACCCTATCTCTTAACCCTAACGCTAGCCCTTACCCTAACGCCTAGATCTAACCCTAAATCTAACCTATCGCTTAATCCTAACCTTAATCCCTAATGCTAACACTAACCCTGATCCCTAAACCTACCCATAACCCTTAACACTAACCTTATCCGTGAACCTTAACCCTGACCCTAACCATTACCCGCACCCAAGCATTTAACCCTGACCCTACCCCTAATCGTTAATAATAAACCTAACACTAAACCCTAACCCTAAGCCCAACACTTAACCCTAATCCTATCCCTTAACCCTAACCATAACCCTAATGCTACCCCCTAAACGTAACCCTAACCGTGACCAGTAAACCTAACCCTAACCTCTAACACAAACCATAGCACATAACTCTAACCCTAAAACTAACCCTAATCCTAACCCTAACCCTAAACCCTAACTCTTAACCTTAACACTAAGTGTTAACTCTCACGCTAACCTTTAATCCTAACCCTAATCCTAATCTTCAACCCTAAACCTAACACTTAACCCTAACCCTGTACCAAACCCTAACGCCTCATCTTAACCCTAACCTAAACCACAACCCTAAACCAAAGTGTAACCGTTAAACCTAAGAGTAACCTTTAACCCTAACCCTAATCCCTAACCCTAAGCCCTCACCCTAACACTAAACTTCATCCTTATCCCTAACCATAATCTAACCCTAAATCTAATTCTCAGACTTCTTGCTTTCTTTGTGTTTAGAAAGCCTGCAATCCTCCCATGCCATGCGTGAAAGGAGGCTCTACCACTGTGTCTTGCATGAATCCCATGGGCCCATACCCAGAGTATGATAGAGTGGGTTCCCGGGTACAATCCCAGCCCCCTAAACTCCCCCCACCCATCTAATGCAGACAGGGCCCGTGGGCTAAGCATAAACAATACCTTTAACAGATAACCCTAACCCTGAACATAACACCCAACCCTGTTCCTATTTCTCCCCTTAACACGTAAACCTCACCGTGCGCCTAACTTTAACCTCTTATCCTAAAGTTAATGCATAACCCATTTCCTGAGAACAACCCCATCCCATAATTCTAACCCTATCTCCTAGTCATCACTGTGACACCTAATCCCTAACCCTAATTCTAAACCGCTAACCCTAACCGTAACCCTACCTACAACCCTAACACTGACAGTAACCCTTACTTCTAACCCCAACGCTATGCCTAACAAAAACCCTAACCCTTGACCCTAACCCTTCACCCTAACCCCTAAGCCTTACCCTAACCCTTAACCCTAATCCTAATCCTAACCATTAAACCTAACCCTAGCTCTTAAAGCTAACCCTAAACCTTACCCTCACGACTAGACCTAACCCTGACACTAACCTAACACCTAACCCTAACCAGAACCCCTAAAGCTAACCCTGAACCCTATCCCTAACCCCAGCAGTAAACTTTAACCCTAAACCTAAGCCCAACCCGTAACCCTAATCCTATACTTTTACCCTAAAACTAACCCCTAAACCTAATCCCTATACCTCACCCTAACTCTAACCCCAATCCTAATTCTAACCATACCCCTTCATAAAACACTAACTCCTAACCGCTAACCCGAACACTAACCAAAAACCCTAATCACTAATCCCTAACCCTAACGCTTAACCTTTACCCTAACCGTTAACCCTCACCCTAAATCTTAACACTGACCCTAACCTTAACCTTTAACTCTAAGCCTAACCCTTAACCCTACAGTAAGGAAGACCCTTAATGCTAATGGGATCCCTTATCCCTACCCTAACACTACAGCTAAAAATAACCCTAACCTTGGATCCTTAAACCTAACCCCTAACACTTACTTTAACCCCAAATCCTAACCCTAATCGTAAGCATTAAACCTAAGCCTATCTCTTAACCCTAACGCTAGCCGTTACACTAACGCCTAGATCTAACCCTAAATCTAACCTACCACCTAATCCTAACCTTAAGCACTAATGCTAACACTAACCCTGAACCCTAAACCTACCCGTAACCCTTAACACTAACCCTATCCGTGAACCTTAACCCTGACCCTAACCATTACCCGCACCCAAGCATTTAACCCTGACCCTAACCCTAATCCTTAATGCTAACCCTAACACTAAACCCTAACCCTAAGCCCAACACTTAACCCTAATCCTATCCCTTAACCCTAACCCTAACCCGAACCCTAATGCTAACCCCTAAACGTAACCCTAACCGTGACCAGTAAACCTAACCCTAACCTCTAACACAAACCATAGCACATAACTCTAACCCTAAAACTAACCCTAACCCTAAACCCTAACTCTTAACCTTAACCCTAAGCGTTAACTCTCACGCTAACCTTTAATCCTAACCCTAATCCTAATCTTCAACCCTAAACCTAACACTTAACCTTAACCCTGTACCAAAACCTAACCCCTCATCTTAACCCTAACCGTAAACATCAACCCTAAACCAAAGTGTAACCATTAAACCTAAGAGTAACCTTTAACCCTAACCCTAATCCCTAACCCTAAGCCCTCACCCTAACACTAAACTTCATCCTTAACCCTAACCATAATCCTAACCCTAAATCTAATTCTCAGACTTCTTGTTTTCTTAGAGTTTAGAAAGCCGGCCGGGCGTGGTGGCTCACGCCTGTAATCCTAGCACTCTGGGAGGCCGAGGCGGGTGGATTGCTCAAGGTCAGGAGTTTGAAACCAGCCTGAGTGAGACCCTGTCTCTACTAAAAATAGAAAGACATTATATGGACAACTAAAAATCTATATAGAAAAAATTAGCCGGGCATAGTGGCGCATGCCTGTAATCCCAGCTACTCGGGAGGCTGAGGCAGGAGGATCGCTTAAGCTGAGGAGTCTGAGGATTCTGTGAGCTAAGCTGACGCCACGGCACTCACTCTAGCCTTGGCAACAAAGTGAGACGCTGTCTCAACAAAAAAAAAAAAAAAAAAAAAAAAAAAAAAAAAAAGAAAGCCTGCAATCCTCCCATGCCATGCGTGAAAGAAGGCTCTACCACTGTGTCCTGCATGAAACCCACGGGCCCATACCCAGAGTATGATAGAGTGGGTTCCCGGGTACAATCCCAGCCCCCTAAACTCCCCCCGCCCGCCTAATGCAGACAGGGCCCGTGCGCTAAGCATAAACAATACCTTTAACAGATAACCCTAACCCTGAACATAACACCCAAACCTGTTCCTATTTCTCCCCTTAACACGTAAACCTCACCGTGCGCCTAACTTTAACCTCTTATCCTAACGTTAATGCATAACCCATTTCCTGAGAACAACCCCTATCCCATAATTCTAACCCTATCTCCTAGTCATCACTGTGACACCTAATCCCTAACCCTAATTCTAAACCGCTAACCCTAACCATAACCCTACCTACAACCCTAACACTGACAGTAACCCTTACTTCTAACCCCAACGCTATGCCTAACAAAAACCCTAACCCTTGACCCTAACCCTTCACCCTAACCCCTAAGCCTTACCCTAACCCTTAACCCTAATCCTAATTCTAACCATTAAACCTAACCCTAGCTCTTAAAGCTAACCCTAAACCTTACCCTGACTACTAGACCTAACCCTGACACTAACCTAACACCTAACCCTAACCAGAACCCCTAAAGCTAACCCTGAACCCTATCCCTAACCCTAGCAGTAAACTTTAACCCTAAACCTAAGCCCAACCCGTAACCCTAATCCTATCCTTTTACCCTAAAACTAACCCCTAAACCTAACCCCTATACCTCACCCTAACTCTAACCCCAATCCTAATTCTAACCATACCCCTTCGTAAAACACTAACTCCTAACCGCTAACCCTAACACTAACCAAAAACCCTAATCACTAATCCCTAACCCAGCGCTTAACCTTTACCCTAACCGTTAACCCTCACCCTAAATCTTAACACTGACCCTAACCTTAACCTTTAACTCTAAGCCTAACCATTAACCCTACAGTAAGGAAGACCCTTAATGCTAATGGGATCCCTTATCCCTAACCCTAACACTACAGCTAAAAATAACCCTAACCTTGGATCCTTAAACCTAACCCCTAACACTTACTTTAACCCCAAACCCTAACCCTAATCCTAAGCATTAAACCTAACCCTATCTCTTAACCCTAACGCTAGCCCTTACCCTAACGCCTAGATCTAACCCTAAATCTAACCTACCGCCTAATCCTAACCTTAAGCCCTAATGCTAACACTAACCCTGAACCCCAAACCTACCCATAACCCTTAACACTAACCCTATCCTTGAACCTTAACCCTGACCCTAAGAATTACCCGCACCCAAGCATTTAACCCTGACCCTAACCCTAATCCTTAAAGCTAACCCTAACACTAAACCCTAACCCTAAGCCCAACACTTAACCCTAATCCTATCCCTTAACCCTAACCCTAACCCTAATGCTACCCCCTAAACGTAACCCTAACCGTGACCAGTAAACCTAACCCTAACCTCTTACACAAACCATAGCACATAACTCTAACCCTAAAACTAACCCTAACCCTAACCCTAACCCTAAACCCTAACTCTTAACCCTAAGCGTTAACTCTCACGCTAACCTTTAATCCTAACCCTAATCCTAATCTTCAACCCTAAACCTAACACTTAACCCTAACCCTGTACCAAACCCTAATCCCTCATCTTAACCCTAACCGTAAACCTCAACCCTAAACCAAAGTGGAACCGTTAAACCTAAGAGTAACCTTTAACGTTAACCCTATTCCCTAACCCTAAGCCCTCACCCTAACAGTAAAATTCATCCTTAACCCTAACCAGAATCCTAACCCTAAATCTAATTCTCAGACTTCTTGCTTTCTTAGAGTTTAGAACGCCTGCAATGCTCCCATGCCATGCGTGAAAGGAGGCTCTACCACTGTGTCCTGCATGAAACCCACGGGCCCATACCCAGAGTATGATAGAGTGGGTTCCCGGGTACAATCCCAGCCCCCTAAACTCCCCCCGCCCGCCTAATGCAGACAGGGCCCGTGCGCTAAGCATAAACAATACCTTTAACAGATAACCCTAACCCTGAACATAACACCCAACCCTGTTCCTATTTCTCCCCTTAACACGTAAACCTCACCGTGCGCCTAACTTTAACCTCTTATCCTAACGTTAATGCATAACCCATTTCCTGAGAACAACCCCTATCCCATAATTCTAACCCTATCTCCTAGTCATCACCGTGACACCTAATCCCTAACCCTAATTCTAAACCGCTAACCCTAACCGTAACCCTACCTACAACCCTAACACTGACAGTAACCCTTACTTCTAACCCCAACGCTATGCCTAAAAAAACCCTAACCCTTGACCCTAACCCTTCACCCTAACCCCTAAGCCTTACCCTAACCCTTAACCCTAATCCTAATCCTAACCATTAAACCTAACCCTAGCTCTTAAAGCTAACCTTAAACCTTATCCTCACAACTAGACCTAACCCTCACACTAACCTAAACCTAACCCTAACCAGAAACCCTAAAGCTAAGCCTGAACCTTATCCCTAACCCTAGCAGTAAACTTTAACCCTAAACCTAAGCCCAACCCATAACCCCAATCCTATCCTTTTACCCTAAAACTAACCCCTAAACCTAACCCCTATACCTCACCCTAACTCTAACCCCAATCCTAATTCTAACCATACCCCTTCATAAAACACTAACTCCTAACTGCTAACCCTAAAACTAACCAAAAACCCTAATCACTAATCCCTAACCCTAACGCTTAACCTTTACCCTAACCGTTAACCCTCACCCTAAATCTTAACACTGACCCTAACCTTAACCTTTAACTCTAAGCCTAACCCTTAACCCTTCAGTAAGGAAGACCCTTAATGCTAATGGGATCCCTTATCCCTAACCCTAACACTACAGCTAAAAATAACCCTAACCTTGGATCCTTAAACCTAACCCCTAACACTTACTTTAACCCCAAACCCTAACCCTAATCCTAAGCATTAAACCTAACCCTATCTCTTAACCCTAACGCTAGCCCTTACCCTAACGCCTAGATCTAACCCTAAATCTAACCTACCACCTAATCCTAACCTTAAGCCCTAATGCTAACACTAAGCCTGAACCCTAAACCTACGCGTAACCCTTACCACTAACCCTATCCGTGAACCTTAACCCTGACCCTAACCATTACCCGCACCCAAGCATTTAACCCTGACCCTAACCCTAATCCTTAATGCTAACCCTAACACTAAACCCCAACCCTAAGCCCAACACTTATCCCTAAACCTATCCCTTAACCCTAACCCTAACCCTAATGCTACCCCCTAAACGTAACCCTAACCGTGACCAGTAAACCTAAACCTAACCTCTAACACAAATCATAGCACATAACTCTAACCCTAAAACTAACCCTAACCCTAACCCTAAACCCTAACTCTTAACCTTAACCCTAAGCGTTAACTCTCAGGCTAACTTTTAATAATAACACTAATCCTAATCTTCAACCCTAAACCTAACACTTAACCCTAACCCTGTACCAAACCCTAACCCCTCATCTTAACCCTAACCGTAAACCTCAACCCTAAACCAAAGTGGAACCGTTAAACTTAAGAGTAACCTTTAACCCTAACCCTATTCCCTAACCCTAAGCCCTCACCCTAACACTAAACTTCATCCTTAACCCTAACCAGAATCCTAACCCTAAATCTAATTCTCAGACTTCTTGCTTTCTTAGAGTTTAGAAAGCCTGCAATCCTCCCATGCCATGCGTGAAAGGAGGCTCTACCACTGTGTCCTGCATGAAACCCACGGGCCCATACCCAGAGTATGATAGAGTGGGTTCCCGGGTACAATCCCAGCCCCCTAAACTCCCCCCGCCCACCTAATGCAGACAGGGCCCGTGCGCTAAGCATAAACAATACCTTTAACAGATAACCCTAACCCTGAACATAACACCCAAACCTGTTCCTATTTCTCCCCTTAACACGTAAACCTCACCGTGCGCCTAACATTAACCTCTTATCCTAACGTTAATGCATAACGCATTTCCTGAGAACAACCCCTATCTCATAATTCTAACCCTATCTCCTAGTCATCACTGTGACACCTAATCCCTAACCCTAATTCTAAACCGCTAACCCTAACCGTAACCCTACCTACAACCCTAACACTGACAGTAACCCTTACTTCTAACCCCAACGCTATGCCTAACAAAAACCCTAACCCTTGACCCTAACCCTTCACCCTAACCCCTAAGCCTTACACTAACCCTTAACCCTAATCCTAATCCTAACCATTAAACCTAACCCTAGCTCTTAAAGCTAACCCTAAACCTTACCCTCACGACTAGACCTAACCCTGACACTAACCTGACACCTAACCCTAACCAGAACCCCTAAAGCTAAGCCTGAACCCTATCCCTATCCCTAGCAGTAAACTTTAACCCTAAACCTAAGCCCAACCCGTAACCCTAATTCTATCCTTTTACACTAAAACTAACCCATAAACCTAACCCCTATACCTCACCCTAACTCTAACCCCAATCCTAAATCTAACCATACCCCTTCATAAAACACTAACTCCTAACCGCTAACCCTAACACTAACCAAAAACCCTAATCACTAATCCCTAACCCTAACGCTTAACCTTTACCCTAACCGTTAACCATCACCCTAAATCTTAACACTGACCCTAACCTTAACCTTTAACTCTAAGCCTAACCCTTAACCCTACAGGAAGGAAGACCCTTAATGCTAATGGGATCCCTTATCCCTAACCCTAACACTACAGCTAAAAATAACCCTAACCTTGGATCCTTAAACCTAACCCCTAACACTTACTTTAACCCCAAACCCTAACCCTAATCCTAAGCATTAAACCTAACCCTATCTCTTAACCCTAACGCTAGCCCTTACCCTAACGCCTAGATCTAACCCTAAATCTAACCTACCGCCTAATCCCAACCTTAAGCCCTAATGCTAACACTAACCCTGAACCCTCAACCTACCCGTAACCCTTAACACTAACCCTATCCGTGACCCTAAACCCTGACCCTAACCATTACCCGCACCCAAGCATTTAACCCTGACTCTAACCCTAATCCTTAATGCTAACTTTAACAATAAACCCTAACCCTAAGCCCAACACTTAACCCTAATCCTATCCCTTAACCCTAACCCTAACCCTACTGCTTACCCCTAAACGTAACCCTAACCGTGACCAGTAAACCTAACCCTAACCTCTAACACAAACCATAGCAAATAACTCTAATCCTAAAACTAACCCTAACCCTAGCTCTTAAAGCTAACCCTAAACCTTACCCTCACGACTAGACCTAACCCTGACACTAACCTAACACCTAACCCTAACCAGAACCCCTAAAGCTAACCCTGAACCCTATCCCTAACCCCAGCAGTAAACTTTAACCCTAAACCTAAGCCCAACCCGTAACCCTAATCCTATCCTTTTACCCTAAATATAACCCCTAAACCTAACCCCTATACCTCACCCTAACTCTAACCCCAATCCTAATTCTAACCATACCCCTTCATAAAACACTAACTCCTAACCGCTAACCCTAACACTAACCAAAGACCCTAATCACTAATTCCTAACCCTAACACTTAACCTTTACCCTGACCGTTAACCCTCACCCTAAATCTTAACACTGACCCTAACCTTTACCTTTAACTCTAAACCTAACCCTTAACCCTACAGTAAGGAAGACCCTTAATGCTAATGGGATCCCTTATCCCTAACCCTAACACTACAGCTAAAAATAAGCCTAATCTTTGATCCTTAAACCTAACCCCTAACACTTACTTTAACCCCAAACCCTAACCCTAATCCTAAGCATTAAACCTAACCCTATCTCTTAACCCTAACGCTAGCCCTTACCCTAACGCCTAGATCTAACCCTAAATCTAACCTACCGCCTAATCCTAACCTTAAGCCCTAATGCTAACACTAACCCTGAAACCTAAACCTACCCGTAACCCTTAACATTAACCCTATCCGTGAACCTAAACCCTGACCCTAAACATTACCCGCACCCAAGCATTTAACCCTGACCCTAACCCTAATCCTTAATGCTAACCTTAACACTAAACCCTAACCCTAAGCCCAACACTTAACCCTAATCCTATCCCTTAACCCTAAACCTAACCCTAACCCTAATGCTAACCCCTAAACGTAACCCTAACCGTGACCAGTAAACCTAACCCTAACCTCTAACAGAAACCATAGCACATAACTCTAACCCTAAAACTAACCCTAACCCTAACCCTAAACCCTAACTCTTAACCTTAACCCTAAGCGTTAACTCTCACGCTAACCTTTAATCCTAACCCTAATCCTAAACTTCAACCCTAAACCTAACACTTAATCCTAACCCTGTACCAAACCGTAACCCCTCATCTTAACCCTAACCGTAAACCTCAACCCTAAACCAAAGTGTAACCGTTAAACCTAAGAGTAACCTTTAACCCTAACCCTATTCCCTAATCCTAAGCCCTCACCCTAACACTAAACTTCATCCTTAACCCTAACCAGAATCCTAACCCTAAATCTAATTCTCAGACTTCTTGCTTTCTTAGAGTTTAGAAAGCCTGCAATCCTCCCATGCCATGCGTGAAAGGAGGCTCTACCACTGTGTCCTGCATGAAACCCACGGGCCCATACCCAGAGTATAATAGAGTGGGTTCCCGGGTACAATCCCAGCCCCCTAAACTACCCCCGCCCGCCTAATGCAGACAGGGCCCGTGCGCTAAGCATAAACAATACCTTTAACAGGTAACCCTAACCCTGAACATAACCCCCAAGCCTGTTCCTATTTCTCCCCTTAACACGTAAACCTCACCGTGCGCCTAACTTTAACCTCTTATCCTAACGTTAATGCATAACCCATTTCCTGAGAACAACCCCTATCCCATAATTCTAACCCCATCTCCTAGTCATCACTGTGACACCTAATCCCTAACCCTAATTCTAAACCACTAACCCTAACCGTAACCCTACCTACAACCCTAACACTGACAGTAACCCTTACTTCTAACCCCAACGCTATGCCTAACAAAAACCCTAACCCTTGACCCTAACCCTTCACCCTAACCCCTAAGCCTTACCCTAACCGTTAAACCTAATCCTAATCCTAACCATTAAACCTAACCCTAGCTCTTAAAGCTAACCCTAAACCTTACGCTCATGACTAGACCTAACCCTGACACTAACCTAACACCTAACCCTAACCAGAACCCCTAAAGCTAACCCTGAACCCTATCCCTAACCCCAGCAGTAAACTTTAACCCTAAACCTAAGCCCAACCCGTAACCCTAATCCTATCCTTTTACCCTAAAACTAACCCCTAAACCTAACCCCTATACCTCACCCTAACTCTAACCCCAATCCTAATTCTAACCATACCCCTTCATAAAACACTAACTCCTAACCGCTAACCTTAACACTAACCAAAAACCCTAATCACTAATCCCTAACGCTAACGCTTAACCTTTACCCTAACCGTTAACCGTCACCCTAAATCTTAACACTGACCCTAACCTTAACCTTTAACTCTAAGCCTAACCATTAACCCTACAGTAAGGAAGACCCTTAATGCTAATGGGATCCCTTATCCCTAACCCTAACACTACAGCTAAAAATAACCCTAACCTTGGATCCTTAAACCTAACCCCTAACCCTTACTTTAACCCCAAACCCTTACCCTACTCCTAAGCAATAAACCTAACCCTATCTCTTAACCCTAACACTAGCCCTTACCCTAACGCCTAGATCTAACCCTAAATCTAACCTACCGCCTAATCCTAACCTTAAGCCCTAATGCTAACACTAACCCTGAACCCTAAACCTACCCGTAACCCTTAACACTAACCCTATCCGTGAACCTTAACCCTGACCCTAACCATTACCCGCACCCAAGCATTTAACCCTGACCCTAGCCCTAATACTTAATGCTAACCCTAACACTAAACCCTAACCCTAAGCCCAACACTTATCCCTAATCCTATCCCTTAACCCTAACCCTAACCCTAATGCTACCCCCTAAACGTAACCCTAACCGTGACCAGTAAACCTAACCCTAACCTCTAACACAAACCATAGCACATAACTCTAACCCTAAAACTAACCCTAACCCTAACCCTAACCCTAAACCGTAACTCTTAACCTTAACCCTAAGTGTTAACTCTCACGCTAACCTTTAATCCTAACCCTAATCCTAATCTTCAACCCTAAACCTAACACTTAACCCTAACCCTGTACCAAACCCTAACCCCTCATCTTAACCCTAAACGTAAACCTCAACCCTAAACCAAAGTGTAGCCGTTAAACCTAAGAGTAACCTTTAACCCTAACCCTATTCCCTAACCCTAAGCCCTCACCCTAACACTAAACCTCATCCTTAACCCTAACCATAATCCTAACCCGAAATCTAATTCTCAGACTTCTTGCTTTCTTAGAGTTTAGAAAGCCTGCAATCCTCCCATGCCATGCGTGAAAGAAGGCTCTTCCACTGTGTCCTGCATGAAACCCACGGGCCGATACCCAGAGTATGATACAGTGGGTTCCCGGGTTCAATCCCAGCCCCCTAAACTCCCCCCGCCCGCCTAATGCAGACAGGGCCCGTGCGCTAAGCATAAACAGTACCTTTAACAGATAACCCTAACCCTGAACATAACACCGAACCCTGTTCCTATTTCTCCCCTTAACACGTAAACCTCACCGTGCGCCTAATTTTAACCTCTTATACTAACGTTAATGCATAACCCATTTCCTGAGAACAACCCCATCTCATAATTATAACCCTATCTCCTAGTCATCACTGTGACACCTAATCCCTAACCCTAATTCTAAACTGCTAACCCTAACCGTAACCCTACCTACAACCCTAACACTGACAGTAACCCTTACTTCTAACCCCAACGCTATGCCTAACAAAAACCCTAACCCTTGACCCTAACCCTTCACCCTAACCCCTAAGCCTTACCCTAACCCTTAACCCTAATCCTAATCCTAACCATTAAACCTAACCCTAGCTCTTAAAGCTAACCCTAAACCTTACCCTCACGACTAGACCTAACCCTGACACTAACCTAACACTTAACCCTAACCAGAACCCCTAAAGCTAACCCTGAACCCTATCCCTAACCCTAGCAGTAAACTTTAACCCTAAACCTACGCCCAACCCGTAACCCTAATCCTATCCTTTTACCCTAAAACTAACCCCTAAACCTAACCCCTATACCTCACCCTAACTCTAACCCCAATCCTA